>NC_052314.1:19392779-19692779 GCF_016432855.1 Salvelinus namaycush
GTCAATGACAAACTTAATCTTTGATACAGACAGTATTTCATACCATCAATCCCCACTCTATAACATACCAATGATGCGCTAAGGAGAAGTCTATGGCACTTCTGTGTTTATTCTCCCATCTCTCTCTACATGATGCTTCAATTGTTCACTCAGTACTCCACCCAGACTGTGTTCAGTCTCTCATCTTTAACATCTGAATGGCTGGCAGTGAAAGTGCACTACACCCACAATGAAATACATTTTAATTTGACATTTTTGTCATTTAGCAGATGTTCTTATTCTGAGCGACTTACAGTAATGAGTTCATACATTCTCATACTGGTCCCCCGTGGGAATTGAACCCACAACCCTGGTGTTGCAAGCACCATGCTCTACCAACTGAGATACACAGGACATAGGCTTTTCACTGACAAGTAGAGAGGTTCACAGAGTGACACCGTAAATGCAGCGGGCCTCAGATCCGCACAGTGTAGTCATGAGTATAGAGTATACTGCTGAGAGATGTGGGGCTCCTAGTCTTCGATGGCCTCCTCTGTCTGGGTGAACACCAGCATAAACAGGAAGGCCCCATTTTCCCTGAACAGGAAGAGCCTGAAGACATCACAACACAACCTCACTGTGGAAATACTAGCTACAAGTCTTGCTCCATTACTTTCCATGATATCTATGAGATTCAAAAGCTGAAGAACATATGCACATCCAGGTAACTTCCGCAGTGGCTGGAGTTGTAGGCAAACTCATGGAAAACAGAAAGGAAAACGCCACACATTGCTTCTCATGCTCCCAGGGGATTTTATCTCTATGGGGGTGGAAGGTCCTATACATATATATATAGGGGCAGTACTCAGTGACATCACTTCCTGAAACAGGAGGTAAAAAAGATATAACAATATTGTATAAAAATATGTGATCAATATTTACAGCATTTGGATAGTATTCAGACCCTTTCCCTTTTTCCACATTTTGTTACGTTACAGCCTAAGGTTTAATCAATCTACACACAACACCCCTTAATGACAAAGCGAAAACAGGTTTGTAGACATTTTAGCAAATTTATTTTAAAAATAGAAATACCTTATTTACATAAGTATTCACACCCTTTACTATGAGATTAGAAATGGAGCTCAGGTGCATCCTGTTTCCATTGATCATCCCTGAGATGTTTCTACAACTTGATTGGAGTCGACCTGTGGTAAATTAAATTGATTGGACATGATTTGGAAAGGCACACACCTGTCTATATAAGGTCCCACAGTTGACAGTGCACGTCAGAGCAAAAACCAAGCCATGAGGTCGAAGGAATTGTCCGTAGAGCTCCGAGACAGGAATGTGTCGAGGCACAGATCTGGGGAAGGGTACCAAAACATTTCTGCAGCATTATAGATCCCCAAGAACACAGTGGCCTCCATCATTCTTAAATTGAAGAAGTTTGAAACCACCAAGACTCTTCCGAGAGCTGGCCGCCTGGCCAAACTAAGCATTCGGGGGAGAAGGGCCTTGGTCAGGGAGGTGACCAAGAACCCAATGGTCACTCTGAGAGAGCTGCAGAGTTCCTTTGTGGAGATGGGAGAACCTTCCAGATGGACAACCATCTCTGCAGCACTCCATCAATCAGGCCTTTATGGTAGAGTGGCCAGACAGAAGCCACTCCCCAGTAAAAGGCACATGACAGCCAGCTTGGAGTTTGCCAAAAGGCTCCTAAAGGACTCTCAGACCATGAGAAATACGATTCTCTGGTCTGGTTAAACCAATATTGAACTCTTTGGCCTGAATGCCAAGTGTCACGTCTAGAGGAAACCTGGCACTATCTCTGCAGTGAAGCATGGTGGTGGCAGCATCATGCTGTGGGGATGTTTTCAGCAGCAGGGACTGAGAGACGAGTCAGGCTCGAGGGGAAATGAACAGAGCAAAGTACAGAGAGATCCTTTATGAAAACCTGCTCCAGACCACTCAAGAACTTAGACTGGGGTGAAGGTTCACCTTCCAACAGGACAACAACCCTAAGCACACAGCCAAGACAACGCAGGAGTGGCTTCGGAACAAGTCTCTAAATGTCCTTGAGTGGCCCAGCCAGAGCCCGGACTTGAACCCGATCTAAAATCTTTGGAGAGACCTGAACGCTACCCAACCTCAGAGGGCTTGAGAGGATCTGCAGAGAAGAATGGGAGAAACTCCCCAAGTACAGGTGTGGCAAGCTTGTAGCGTCATACCCAAGAAGACTCGAGGCTGTAATTGCTGCTTCAACAAAGTATTAAGTAAACGGTCTGAATACTAATGTAAATGTGATCTTTTTTTATTTTCAAAAGTACATAAAAACTGTTTTTGCTTTGTCATTGTGGGGTATTGTGTGTAGATTGATGAGGTAAAAAAATGTAATCCATTTTAGAATAAGGCTGTAACATAACAAAATGTGGAAAATGTCAAGGGGTCTGGATACTTTTCGAATACACTGAGACAGTATGTTGAGCCTGTGGATCCAGAAAGATTCCCTTTGAAGAAGTTTCCTCTCAATGTCCCCTCCCCTGTGTGACATCTTGACCATTTCTATTCCAATGTATCTCAGAGAGCTAATAGGAGGCCCAGCTTGTACAAAATGAACAGCAACCAGATTGTTTTGTCTCGCCTGTCCGTATGTTGCTGCAGTGCTCACTGATCCGGGTCTTAAGGCTTCTATGGGTTTCCCCTGTCTAAGACAGACCACAATTACATTTCAACATGTTAACAACATTGGTGGACATGCAGGTAATCAGGCCTTTGATCTTAAATCTTTGTCCTGTGTGGGGGTCGGTAAATTAATCACATTTATAATCACCCTCCGGAACCTTGTCCAAGAAAGTTTCCCTTTTCTTTGGTGGATAATCAGATTTAACCTCAATGTCTCTCACGTTTGGGAGTCTTTTAATGGGGGATGTTAGTATACATGGGGGATATTTAAAGATGTGTTTCTATTGTGTGTCAGTATCAATAATGTACCAGTGCTTCCTGATAATGTCCTTAAATGCCTTCTCCAATGGTGAGTATAGGGTGAAGCATGAGGGGACATGTTCTGTTTTTTCTTTAACTTTTGGTTGAAGGCTTTCCAGCTGTGTTAGCCCTTCAAAACGATCATCGGCATGTTTTAACCAATTGTCTTTGTACACCCTTTCCTTAAACCTTTGTGTGAGGTCCTTGGTCTGTTTCTGGTGCATCAGAGCTGCATATTTTTGTGATGCGACTGAATTGATTTACAGGGAGACTTTTAATAAGTGGACGTAGATTAAGCTGTCACCTCTATGGAGGGTGTTCCTGTCCATAGGTTTCCTATAGAGATCTGTAGAGAGGAAGGTTTTGTTCTTAATAACAATCACATCAAGAAAACTGATTTGTGATAGGTCATAGTTAATGGTGAAACGAAGATGCTTATTCATAGAGGTTAGGTAGGCATGGAATTCCAAGAGTTCTTCCCGGGTCCTGGTATAGATCATGAAAATGTGATCCAAATATCTCTGAATTAGAAAAATATTGGAGAGAAAGGGGTTAAGGTCTGGAAACCAAACATTCCTAGATATAGGTTAGCATAATTAGGAGCCATAGTGCTTCCCATCGCTGTCCCTTTGGTCTGGAGGAAGAAGTCTCCTCTGTAGAGAAAGTAGTTGGAGGTTAGTACCAGTTCAGCCAAGTCCACAATAGATTTGGTGCTGGGTAGAGCTTTAGGGGGACGTTCATTGAGGTAGAACATGAGGGCCTCTAGGTCACCATGATGGGGGATGTTAGTATATAGACTGGTTACATCAAAAGTACACAGAATAGAATTTTCAGGTATATGGTACACAGATTTCAAAAGATTAATAAAAACATTAGAATCTCTGGTATACAGTACATGGGGAGAGAGATCACCCAGGGTTTCACAAAATGGTTTACCAAGGTAGAGATATTCTCTGTCAGAGATCCGTTACTACTCAGAGATCCGTTACTCACAATGGGCCTGCCTGGTCTAGGTGGTGTCATACTCTTGTGAATTTTGGGGAGAGTGTATATGACAGGTTTGGTTGGGCAGTCAACATTCATATACTCAAATTCTGTCTTTATAATTTCCTCTTCATTCAAAAATGTAGACAATGTACCATGGATCAGAGACTTGAATTGATTAGTAGGGTCCTTAGGGAGTCTTTTGTAAAATTCATCATCACTAAATTGTCTCAGAATTTCCTTTAGATAGTCTGCAGCATTTAGTATCACTATTGCACCTCCTTTGTCGGCAGGTTTTATAATCATACTGGAGTAATTTTTCAGTTCCGTAAGAGATTATTTCTCTGCTTTGGACATATTGTGGAATACCTTTAGTTTTTCTTAGCCAGGAGATGATGTACATCTTTCTCAACTAGGCGGCAATATGTTTCAAGAGAGGGATTTCTTTTGGGTGGTAAAAATGTGCTTTTCCTCTTAAAATGTGTCTTTTCCCTTGTCATATCCTCAGGGTGAGAGTCAAATTCATTGTCATTCAGGTTATCAATGGGAAAAACATCAGCACTATATGCTGTCTGGTTACTAATCTTGTTCAATGGATTAACATTGGCAAGTGCATAGGGAGCAACCCCATTACCAATCTCCAACTGAGGAAAAACTTTTGTATTGGCCTGTGATGTTGGGACAAATGATAGTCCCTTGCCTTGGGCAGATTAACATATGTATCAGATATAGACCTGTTGGACAAGTTAATTACTGTGTCTTGCTCCACGTATGTGGGGGGATTTCGGGTTTTGCCGTCTTCCTATTTTATCCTCTCCTGTGGCGGCAGGTAGCCTAGTGGTTAGAGCGTTGGGCCAGTAACTGAAAGGTTGCTAAATCAAATCACCGAGCTGACATGATAAAAATATGTTGTTCTTCCCCTGAACAAGGCAGTTAACCCACTGTTCCCCAGGTAGGATGTCATTGTAAATAAGAATTTGTTCTTAACTGACTTGCCTAGTTAAATTAAATAAACCATTTATTGCGGTGAAGCAGGGTGGTTGTGATGACCGCACATTTGATGACGTTGTTCACCGGGAAAGGGAAAGGAGTTAAGCACAGGGAAAGGGAAAGGAGTTGAGCACAGGGAAAGGGAATGGAGTTAAGCACAGGGAAAGGGAAAGGAGTTAAGCACAGGGAAAGGAGTTAAGCACAGGGAAAGGGAATGGAGTTAAGCACAGGGAAAGGGAATGGAGTTAAGCACAGGGAAAGGGAATGGAGTTAAGCATAGGGAAAGGGAAAGGAGTTAAGCATAGGGAAAGGGAATGGAGTTAAGCACAGGGAAAGGGAATGGAGTTAAGCACAGGGAAAGGGAATGGAGTTAAGCACAGGGAAAGGGAATGGAGTTAAGCACAGGGAAAGGGAATGGAGTTAAGCACAGGGAAAGGGAATGGAGTTAAGCATAGGGAAAGGGAAAGGAGTTAAGCACAGGGAAAGGGAATGGAGTTAAGCACAGGGAAAGGGAATGGAGTTAAGCACAGGGAAAGGGAATGGAGTTAATCATAGGGAAAGGGAAAGGAGTTAAGCACAGGGAAAGGGAATGGAGTTAAGCACAGGGAAAGGGAATGGAGTTAAGCACAGGGAAAGGGAATGGAGTTAAGCACAGGGAAAGGGAATGGAGTTAAGCACAGGAAAAGGGAAAGGTTAAGTGTGTGTGTATATATATATATATCTGCTCCATTTAGTTATTGTGTCCCACTTCTGTAGTCTGCATTTTAATTAGTTTGTAGTCTGCCTTTTAATTCGTTTGTATTCTGCCTTTCTCACAAATGTGAAAGTGTTATTGGTTGTGATTTCATGATTTTCATCATGTGTTAATTTAGAGGTTTTCCACTTATTTTTTGTAAACGCCACTCCTGAATAAGAAACGATGTAATTAACATGAGAGTTGATGCTGTTTTTCTAACAACTCTTTGTTGTAATTTTCTTTCTGGATGACCACACACCATAGCAATCATCTTTTTTCCCATATGTAGGTATCAGTATTTTGTATCCCCCAACTTCTTATCTTGACAAATTGTTAAGGAGTTTTGTTTACACACACACTACCTACTAATGTCTTTAATCTTATGCTATTTTCCATATTTTCCGATTTGTGAAATCTGTCTGCCATGGTGGTCTGTGGTGTAGATGTTTGTTTGTTTGTTTGTTTGTGTTTATTTCTGTGATTATTTTAGATGTTTTGTTAATTTATTATTTTATGTTTTGTTAAACAATATTAGGTTGTTTCTGGACCAGGCCTCAGATTATTTTCACAGATTTCTAAGAGGAGGGAGTGTAACAATGAACTGAAACTGAATTGAAATGTGATTGACATACTGGCAAATCAACATGGGGCAGTCATGAATCCATAATCCCCTTTCTGACATCAGACCTTCCACCTCTCGTCCTTTCTCCCCGGGAATAGCTAAAGACTCTGTATAGCTGCATTTAATACTTTTGTTGTTTTTACTTTCATTTTAAAAAGTGTATATCAGTATAATGTATGCATGTATCACTACAAGCCCTAAAACAAGCAGGTTCTCATGAAAATGAAAGAATGAGGGATTCCTCTGACCTATGACCAACACTCATATTCATCTAAATTTCAACTCGTTAAAATAATCTACAATACACAATGACTTGGAGCTTTTTCATTTTAAAAAGCGAGACATTTCATCAAGTTGAGTGTGTAATGTGTATTTAAATATTTATATATATTTTTTAAATTGTGATCTCCATCATTAAATTGTGATCACAGTGAAATCACTGGGCCTGGTTCCTCTTTGCGTTTCTTCCAAGGTTCCTGCTTTCTAGGGAGTTTTTCGTGGCTACTGCTTCTACACCTGCATTGCTTGCTCTTTGGGGTTTTAGGCTGGGTTTCTGTAAAGCATTTTGTGACAACTGCTGATGTAAAAAGGGTTTATAAAATACATTTGATTGACATATCTTGGCCGGTGAGTCCAGTGACTAGACGCTGATTGGTGTCTAGTCACTGGAGTCAGATGTGAGGGAGTTGGTTGATTGCCACATTAGTGGGCCTCTAGGATTACGACTGGGCTGGCATTCACCCTTCCAGTTTGCTCGTGGGGGGGGGCATCCCTCCAGAAATATGTCTTCTGCTCCTTCTATTCCACAGTACCAAGATCAACCTTTTCCCACTTGCTTGTCTTTGTCTCCTCAAATTAATCACGAATGTTTTCCACATTGGTCAGAAAGTTCTCTCTTTTGTCCTCCTTGGTGAACTTTCTTTCTAGATCAACATTTAGTTGTGTCACTTGATCTCTAGTCGTGCACAATTGTTCTGTCACTTCTTGTATGGTCAGTGCCATTAAATCAAACGAGCATTCATTAAGAATCTATGAGATACAGAAATAGATGGATAATTACTTAATGTCAGGGTTTAAAACTGACAAATCTGTGGAGAGAGAGTAAAGCACACAATTCTCGATGCATTTATTAACAATGCGACATATTTATTCACTGTAATATATTCATTTCAAAGGTTTTAGATGGGGAACGGGGGCATGTTTCTATAGTAATTAAAATACAGTACATATCTGTAACAATTAGCATGTGAAAACAACAACAAACAAACAATAGTATCCCTCTTATTTGATAAAACAGTTTGTCTCTGAGGTCACACCATGACCATGGACACAGATGGTTCAAAATTGAAGGCAAAACGTACTTAGCTAACATATTCAGACAGTCAAATAGGACACTTTGTTTCATTAAAACAGTTCTGTTATGTTATTGGTCAGATAGTGTAGCAAAGCATCAGGTAGTGTGCTGACAACCAGTTGTATCAGAAATTGTTAACAGATATGGGTCCCATACCCAGTTACTAAAGGTGGGGAAATAAATGTTTCACTTCTCTTCTCACAAACTGATAGCACAACTGTGACTTTAGCACCAACCTCAAACAAAACCATTTTGGTAACACTTTACTTGACACCCGGCATCATAACAAATTATGACACGGTCATATCCATGTCATAACAGCTGACATAACCTGTCATAATATGGTCATAACACTGTCATGACATATATTTAGACCTGTCGTGACATATATTACATTATTTTATGGCTGGTTATGACACCTATATAAGAGTGTCAAAACCCACAAAACCTGCCACACAAGGCAAAACATTCCATTACACCATAGCCTACGTGTCAACACTATGTTAATGTTATATATTTTTTGTTGTTGAAATTTACCATATTAAATTATCTTTGTAATTGCACACACATTGATGCACCTACCCCAATGCTCTGTTGCTGATGACTGAGATGAATGCAGGACCAGATTTCAGGAGCAGGACAAGACACCCTCTTTTTGACTGATGACTGATATAAGGGCATGTACGTAATATGCCTATCTGGCATTTATGATTATGATGGTCCTAATGCTTCTTGACAGTGTCATAAAGTGTATTTTCTTAGTCCTAGTAAAGTGACACGATGGTCATAATGCTTCATGACAGTGTCATAAAGTGATTTAAAATATGATGAAAAAAACATGACTGTAAAGAATTTATTAAAACAAAGGATTTAAGAAACAAACTTTCAAATGAAAGGAAACTTCTTGGCAGAAAATAATAATTTGAATAAACGTTGGTGTTGACACTCTTATGTAGGTGTCATAACCAGCCATAAAATAACGCAATATATGTCACAACAGGTGTAAATATATGGGTCATGACAGTGATATGACCATATTATGACAGGTTATGACATATTATGACATGATTATGACCGTGTCATAATGTGTTATGACACTGGGTGTCAAGTAAAGTGTTACCACCATGCTATATTCAACAGAATGACATCCAACAACGACAACAATTTGCTAAGAAATAGCACCATTCAGAAGCACCATCAGGAGAGTAATAGCAACCTAGTTACTCCAATAGAAATCAGTTCCTTCATTGAGAGCTGACATTATTGGAAGGGCTGGTTCTGAGTGTGAGCCCAGTAGATGGATGAATGTGTAAAAAGGCAGTTACTGTACATGTAGCATATTAGAGACTGAAGTAAACTGGTTGACCATTAAAGGCAGAGTAGGAAGGCCATGCTATCAGAGAGAATGATCACTCAAGGCCAGGGGGCATGGGAGGGTCTCTGTTCCGATGTAATCAGAGGTTGGAGGTGGTTGACTCAGTGATGAACACTGTGTTTCCACTCACTGTATACGTGACTAATACAGAGTACCATGTAGCATTGTTCACATTGATGAGGCATGGTAGGTTTGCCTGTATCTAAACATGTACAGTAAGTACTACAGTATAAGAGAAGAGTTGAGGTTTGCTGCTAGACGTGAACTGAATCGATCATTTACCAGCCCTCGCTGGGTCCCGTAAAATGGCAAGACAGAGGCGAGTAAACTGTTATGAACATGGACCAGACCGTGGATCGAGAGTGTTAAGTAGAGTCTTCAAGACAAGTCCCAAATAATGAACATACAGTATCCCTATGACTAGTCAGACTTTGTGCAAATCAAACCCTTTTCAAAAAGATTTTGTTCTGAGACAAAGCATTGACAAGATAACTTAGAAGACCAAGTGAGTTGGCAACAGCCACCAGATAACAAACATTACATTGGGTAAGTGATAGTAAAGTATCAGGACAGTTTCATTTGTACAGTGTAGATTTAGTGTACACATAGAACAACGTCTGTAAATATACAAGTAAAGATCTGTATGGACATAGTGGCTCAGGGTAAGACTGAGCCACTGAATAAACAACAGAGAAACACAACTAAGCTGAACAATGTACTTTGGCCAGTCCTGTGGCCAGCATGGCAATAGTAGTAGCACCAAACCCTTAAAGGATATACACTACATGACCAAAAATATGTGGACACCTGCTCGTCGAACATCTCATTCCAAAATCACAGGCATTAATATGGTAATATGGAGTTGGTCCCCCCCTTTGCTGCTATAACAGCCTCCACTCTTCTGGGAAGACTTTCCACTAGATGTTGGAACATTGCTGCGGGGACTTGCTTCCATTCAGCCACAAGAGCATTAGTGAGGTCGGGGACTGATGTTGGGTGATTAGGCCTGGCTTGCATTCAGCGTTCCAATTCATCCCAAAGGTGTTCGATGGGGTTGAGGTCAGGGCTCTGTGCAGGCCAGTCAAGTTCTTCCACACCGACCTCTACAAACCATTTATGCACGGACCTCGCTTTGTGCACGGGGGCATTGTCATGCTGAAACAGGATAGGGCCTTCCACAAACTGTTGCCACAAATTTGGAAGCACAGAATCCTCTAGAATGTCATTGTATGCTGTAGCGTTAAGATTTCCCTTCACTGGAACTAAGGGGCCTAGCCCAAACCATGAAAAACAACCCCAGACCATTATGCCTCCTTCACCAAACTTTACAATTGGCACTATGCACTGGGGCAGGTAGCATTCTCCTGGCATCCGCCAAACCCAGATTTGTCCGTCGGACTGCGATGGTGAAGCGTGATTTATCACTCCAGAGAACGGCCAGAGTCTAATAGAGGATAGCTTTACATCACTCCAGCCGACACTTGGCATTGCGCATGGGGTTCTTAGGCTTGTGTGCGGCTGCTTGGCCATGGAAACCCATTTCAAGAAGCTCCCAACAAACAGTTATTGTGCTGACGTTGCTTACAGAGGCAGTTAGGAACTCGGTAGTGAGTGTTGCAACCGAGGACAGATGATTTTTACTCGCTATGCGCTTCAGCACTCGGTGGTCCTGTTCTGTGAGCTTGTGTGGCATACCACTTCACGGCTGAGCCGTTGTTGCTCTTAGACATTTCCACGTCACAATAAAAGCACTTGCAGTTGACCGGGGCAGCTATTGCAGGGCAGAAATCTGACTAACTGACTTGTTGGAAAGGTGGCATCCTATGACGGTGCCACCTTGAAAGTCACTGAGCTCTTCAGTAAGACCATTTTACTGCCAATGTTTGTCTGTGGAGATTGCATGGCCGTTCGCTCGATTTTATACACCTGTCAGCAACAGGTGTGGCTGAAATAGCCGAATCCACTAATTTGAAGGGGTGTCCACATACTTTTGTATATATAGTGTACGTACATAGAAACAGAGAGATATCCCAGCAGCTCATCTGGTCTTCACAGCAGTGCCCCCAAAGCTGGTATAAGATAGGGCACTTTCAGAGTGCGGGATAAAAGTACACTTCTCTTTCTCTCTCCCGCCATCTACTTCTCTGTCCACTGATGTCAGGAAGGCTGCTCTGCAGTGCGTTGGCTGGGCCGTCCCTCCCCCCTGTGGAATGTGCAGCTCAGTGGGTCTGGTCTGGGCCCGCTAGAGGTGGCTCCTGTTCTGGTCTGGGCCCGCTAGGGGTGGCTCCTGGTCTGGTCTGGGCCCGCTAGGGGTGGCTCCTGGTCTGGTCTGGGCCCGCTAGGGGTGGCTCCTGGTCTGGCTCTCGGTCTGGTTCAGGGGTCAGTGTCCTTGGCAGGTCTTACAGCACATCTGTCTGAAGTAGGGGCGGCTGCAGAACTTAAACCTGAGCACCAGGGGGCAGTACGCCACTGTGTTCACATCTTTGCACTCTGGAATAGAAAAATATATAAAATACTTGAGTGAAAATAATGAACAACTTAGATGGATATTTAGCTGGCAGGAGAATACAGTGAGAAGGTAATTAATAGAGAGTTGAACTTTGACCTTCAGGTTCACCCTCGGGGATGTCCATGGGTAGGCTACTGAGGTCACATTTGCTCTTGCACTGTTGCATGGCTGCCGGGCGCTGGAGGTCTGGGCACTCATTGGACGGCTGGCCGGTTTGTGCGAGACACTGCACAGAGCGTTTCTCCTGACCCAGACCACACTTGGCCGAGCACTGACACACAACAGAGAGAGAGAGAGAGAGAGAGAGAGAGAGAGAGAGGTCACCAAACTAGGAGTACACGCAAATAAGCCATAGCAAAGATGGATAATAGATCACTTTACAAATCTGAACAGGAATGATTAACATTGTCTAGTATTTTTTCTTCACTTCAGTAGATCAAACAAGAGGACCTAGGAGGTATAGTTGAATGAGAGCAGTTCAATACATAGCAGAGCCCATGTTAGTCCCAGCAAGCCCCCCAGCCTTACCTCTCCCCAGGGCCCTGTGACCCACATGGGGGGTGGGCAGCGCTGCAGGTTACAGCGTACCCTGGTGGTGGGACGCCCATGCTTGGGACACTGGGACTCTGGCAGTGTGTCTCCACTTTCCCCACGCTTACACAGAAGGACACGGTGCCTGAACCCTGGACCACAACTGGGATTACACTGGGGGGGAGGGGGAGGGGGAAAGAGAAAGAGAAAGAGAAAGAGAGAGAGAGAGAGATGGGGCAGAGGTTATTCAAGTCTGAGAGCTCCAACCTCTACAGCCTCAGAGCACACCCGAGACCAGTACATAGCCCAACCAGCAGGTGGCATTGATTACACATAGAAATGTTGCATAGGTACAGAAAGTGGAGGTAAGCAACTACTCACTTTTTTCTTAAAATCTCAAGATTCCACTAGTTAGATTAAACACAAAATAGTAGGGTTAGTTTATGGGGGTATTTTGGGTATACCTCTGACCAGTCCAGGGCCAGCCACTCGGGGGGGCAGGTGTGGTTGCTGCAGGGTTCAGTGAGGGGTGGTCGTGGAGGAGTACAGGCGCCGTCGTCCTGGACCTTCTCCTCTGTAGGAGAGATCTTCCTCTTACACAACACCTCTCTGGTCCTCAGGCCCCCGTTACAGCTGCGACTGCACTCAGACCACACCCCAGACCACCAGCTGGGGGAGACAGACACCCGGACAGATCTTAGTCCAGCAGGATGTCATACTCTCCCAATACTACACACGTGCATACACACATAGACACACACACATACTTAAACTGCGTATATAGGTTAATTTTGTAACTAGGTCAGAATTTTGAAAGTTCTAGCAACAGCCCTAGCAACGGAAGCTAGAAGTCATCGAATCCCATTGCAATGCGGGGTGGGGGGGTAGGGGGGGGACACTTTTTGGCATGACAGGCCCATTCAGAGGAGCTTCACACAGGCAGTGGGACAGATACACTGACACTCACCTTGGGGAGCATGGCTCAGAGTTGCAGCCTCGCTTCTTGTCTTTGGGTTTGCTCTTCTTGTCACAGAAGTGGTTGTAGACCACGGAGTGATCAGTCTGCTTCTTACACACTACCTGCTGGGTCTGACCACCTGACAGACAGAGGGAGGTTAGAACACTTTTAGAATACAGTCAGAACTCCTTTGGTCGTTCATCTGATGCAGCTCACACTGTGCCTTCACAGTGTAGAACTTGTACAAGCCCTCCTCCATTCACTTGTTTTGCTGACATAGGGTCAAGTAAATTTGCTTTTAAGCAAAGTAAATGAGTTCTTATCAGGCTAGTTGCTTTGGATCATTAACCCGCGACAGAAAGAAAGCAAAGTTGGCCTCAGACCCGCACGAACGCCTGCAGTTTCACCAACCCCACAGTACCTCTGTTCATGAACATTCCATTCCCATGTTTCCCAAGGGTCAGTGTTATGTTAGGAAAACTCTGAAGCCACCATGTACCACTGTGTGTGTGTAATGTGTATGTGTGAGAGAGTGAATATGAGAAAGCCTATGAGAAAGTGAGGGGTATGCACTGTGCACGTATTAGTATTTGTATTTATTATGGATCCCCATTAGCTGCTGGGGTTCAGCAAAATTAAGGCAGTTTATACAATTTTAAAACAATACACAGATTGCAGAACACACTGTGTGCCCTCAGGTCCCAACTCCACCACTACCACATATCTACAGTACAAAATCAATGTGTATGTGTGTGTATAGTGCGTATGTTATTGTGTGTGTGTGTATATGTGTATGTGTATGCATGTGTCTGTGCCTATGTTTGTGTTGCTTCACAGTCCCCGCTGTTCTATAAGGTGTTTTTCTATCTGTTTATTAAATCTGATTTTACTGCTGACATCAGTTACTTGATGTGGAATAGAGTTCCTTGTAGTATGTGCCTGAGTGAGCCACTGGGTCAATGTACTGTCTATATAGTGTAACCAGCCCTGCACAGCAGCTAAATGGATCATTAGTCAAATAATAATAATAATAATAATAATAATAATAATAATAAGCTTATATTTGTCCTGTTACACACTTGTACAAGCGTAAAGGAAATGTGTTTCTTGCTTAACCCAATTCCCCCTGAGAATCCCGCAGGGAGTGGGTCACTGCCAGGGTCACCATTGTCCAGTGCCCTTGGAGCAATTGGGGTTAACCCTTTACAGTCGTACCTGCATACGGGTTATAAATGGCAGATTTGGTCACTGATAAACGCCTAAATTGAACAGCATTGGCAGTACAGTAACATGCTATACACGACATCAGAGCTCAGGCTCTCCGCATCACAGCTCTGTATGGGTTTTGACTGACAGCCATTCTGAACTTGAGCGCCTCACACGACAAGAAGTTGCCTAATCCCTCCCCCTAATTCGGCAACTTTTGCAAATGTTGTAAATGCTGTAAATTAAGAGGATTCAATATATTTTGAAAGATGAGACGTTGAGGATTATAATAAATACTGCTTCGATATCATACAAGCAAGCTCATGGGATCTCATGAAGTGTTTGATTCGATTTTGTGGCAGAACACCCTCGAGTCCAAATGTTCACTTCATATTTCCATATGATAAAACTGATATCATATACAGTGTCAACGTTTATGATCACTATGTTTGATGTACAGTTACAAGATGACATGGCGTTATACCCTGGGTTGTTCTGAACAGAATGAGCCTGTGTTTGTTGTATTGTGAAGAAAAATTGCCACAGTGACCGATTTGCTGCTGAACACGCACCTGAATACACACGACTCCATTCTATGCACACCACAATTACGATCCGTTTCTCTGAATTGCCCTTTGAAAGCATGTAAGATCATATTTTATAACTTAGCTTGTTATGTTGGCAATAGAACAAGCTTTCAAATTATGCCCACGGTAGTAGGCCTGTGGCGGTCATAAAATTGTCAGTCAGTGATTGTCAAGCAAATAACTGCCAGTCTCAAGGTAACTGACTGTTAATTAACGTAAACACATTTAGCATCTCCTGGCTTCCACGAATAGCCAACAATCATTGATGCAGACCTTTGGAACATCTACATTTTATATGTGTGAAATTTGTTTTGATTTAGAATAGACCATTATCATGCACCTGTCTGGAAACAGGGGCAGAGGGAAGAAATACATGTCATCTATGCACTTAAATAGCAAATGTAGGATGCTTTTCCCGTGGTTCATTTTCATGCCAGCCAGGTAGGCTACTCCTGTTGTAAAGAGAAGCAATGTGCTTAATATTAGGAAAGTTGAGAAATTAAACATAGTAGGCTTAGCCTGTAGAAAGCTGATGGGATCCTCCTCTTTTTAAGAGGCCATCACTCTGTTTTGTCACGTAATTGCATTGCCTATAGAAATGTTGTGCAACATGAGCTCATGGGCTCTCATGAAGTGTTTGATTAGATTTGATTACATTTGCACTGATGTCAGAGTGATTAGAGGGACAATAGAGTGCTGAGTACCAGGCAGTTAGCAAGTTTGATAGGTTACTAATAACCATCAGCAGCAACAGTTAGGAGAAGCCTAATTACCGTGACTAAACGGTCACGTGGAATTTGACTGCCGTCATGACTCATGACCGCAGGTGTGGCAGTAATACGGTCACCGTAACATCCCTATGCCCACCTAACCCAGACTGAGATTTATAAAGGGCACAGCAACAGACTTGTAATTTTATTTTCACCTGGTCAGCTCTGAGATTTGAACCAGTGACGTTTTGGTTACTGGCCAAACACTCTAACCTTGAGGCTACCTGCAGCTCAAGAATATGAAATGAATATTGGCTAAGAGATTTATCTGCATAAATATGGCTTTGTGTGTATTTCTCAACCCTCAAAATCAAACTAAATCAAAGTTTAATGGTCGAGTACACTGTTTAGCAGATGCCATAGCGGTTGCAGTGAAATGCTTATGTTACTAGCTCCTAATGATGCAGTAAAATCATCAATCAATCAATGAGTAGGGATAGAGCCAATGTATAGTACAGTAAAGAGTATTAGAGCCAGGAGTGGTTGTACCCCCAGCGCAGAGTGCAGAGCAGCGGGACCAGGATGTGTAGTGCCAGGCATATCCACTCAAAAGGTTTCTGCTGACTGGAGGGTTGAAGCGGTAGTGGATCCCTGGGTTCTCTTCCCTCACCAGTACCTACACACACACACACACACATATGTTGTTACATAGAATGATTAGCATAACACACACACATAGTAACACACACAGCTAGTCCGTTACCATGACGATGATGGTCATGTTGGTGGGCCCCAGGGCCTCCAGGGTCTCAGGTTGGTCAGTGGGCCGGCGGTAGTGGAAGGTGGTCCCTGCGATGTCGAACCTACGAGGGGTGTCGATGGTCAGCTTCCCATTGATGAAGAACTGTTCCCCTTTACTCTTCAGCACTGGAGCAGAGAAGAAACGAGAGCATGTATAGGTCCACATGGAGAAGTGACGTTTTCAATTAAAATCACGGAAGCGGGGAACAGAAGCAATTTTCCCCCATTGAAAGCAGTTCAGCCAAGCCTGATCTCAAGCAATAACAGCACACATAGTTTAAAACAATGTTTATAGCTCCCGTCCAAATGTCGTGAATGATATATAGTCATGTCATAGTCACCAGTCAACTCCATTACACTCAAAAGTTACTTCAACTTAAACCAGTGAATGCTAGCAATGGCTAGCTATTCTACCAGTCTGCCTTTATGAGTGTTAGCATGCTAATAGCACACCCTGCACACAAATATTTATATATTTAAGGGGTATGCAGTAGGTTGATAACAATATCGCCAAAGTACACTACATGATCAAAAGTATGTGGACACCTGCTAGTCGAAAATATAATTCCAAAATCACGGGCATTAATATGGAGTTGGTCCCGTCTTTGCTGCTATAACAGCCTCCACTCTTCTGGGAAGGCTTTCCACTAGATGTTGGAAGATTGCTGCGGGGACTTGCTTCCATTCAGCCACAAGAGCATTAGTGAGGTCGGGCATTGATGTTGAGCGATTAGGCCTGGCTCGCAGTCGGCGTTCCAATTCATCCCAAAGTGTTCGATGGGGTTGAGGTCAGGGCTCTGTGCAGGCCAGTCAAGTTCTTCCACACCGATCTCAACAAACCATTTCTGTATGGGCCTCACGTTGTCATGCTGAAACAGGAAAAGGCCTTCCCCAAACTGTTGCTTCAAAGTTGCAAGCACAGAATCATCTAGAATGTCATTGTATGCTGTAGAGTTAATATTTCCCTTCACTAGAACTAAGGGGCCTAGCCTGAACCATGAAAAACAGCCACAGACCATTCTTCCTCCTCCACCAAACTTTACAGTTGGAATGCATTCGGGTAGGTAGCGTTCTCCTGGCATCCGCCAAATTCAGATTTGTCCGTTGGACTGCCAGATGGTGAAGTGTGATTCATCACTCCAGAGTCCAATGGCGGCTAGCTTTACACCACTCCAGCTGATGCTTGGCATTGCGCATGGTGATCTTAGGCTTGTGTGTGGTTGCTCGGTCATGGAAACCCATTTCATGAAGCTCTCGACGAACAGTTATTGCGCAGACATTGCTTCCAGAGGCAGTTTGGAACTCTGTAGTGAGTGTTGCAACCGAGGACAGATGACTTTTACTCGCTACGCTCTTCAGCACTTGGCGGTCCCGTTCTGTGAGCTTGTGTGGCCTATCACTTCGTGGCTGAGCCGTTGTTGCTCCTAGTCTTTTCTACTTCGGCAATAACAGCACTTATAGCTGACCTGGGCAGCTCTAGCAGGGCAGACCTTTGATGAACTGACTTGTTGGAAAGGTCGCATCCTATGACGGTGCCATTTTTAAAGCCACTGAGCCCTTCAGCGAGGCCATTCAACTGCCGATGTTTGTCTATGGAGATTGCATGGCTGTGTGCTTGATTTTATACACCTCTCAGCAACGGGTGTGGCTGAAATAGCCGAATCCACTCATTTGAAGGGGTGTCCACACACTATATATACAAAAGTATGTTGCATCAGACATTTCATACAACATTCCCAGCTAATGAGAAAACAGTCATGGTATTTAATCTAAGAGACTGAACAATTCGGGCAGGTAGGTATTAGTCAAATATAATAACAGCATTGATGATGTGACGATGCACTTACATTTTAATTCCAGTTTTGAGAGTCTGAATGCACACTAGAGAAAAGAACATGAGTCATAACAGTAAAACACATTGCGTGACACAGAAGAGACATGAACTCTCACCTAGGAAGTTGAGGGAAACGTTGAGCTCCTGGATATGAATGAACACTGATCCTTTGGGGATTCTGACCACCTCTTCATAACCTGGGATGGGATCACACACACACACCCACACACGTACACACACCCCCACACACACACACAAAGAAAGAAGAGAAAGGCAAGAGGTGGAGGTTTTATTCACTGACATACTGGAGGGAGAATGATGTATAAGTAGTGTTTTACTCTGTGGGACTTCAATGGAATAAGCAGAGCCTTTCGGATTCCAACCAAATTCCTGGGCAACGTTCAGCTCCTCTGCTAGAGTACAGTAACCATGTTTGAAGCCAGGCTGTGCTGTCCAGCCAGCCACCACAGCCCTGTAAATAACTTCAGCCTTGCATAAAAAAACAGAATAAATAATTTAATAATCCATTCCAATGTTGCGACCGCTGAGGAAAGGAGAGGCTTGGCTTTTGACCCCTCTCTGGAGTAGCAGTCGATGCTGTGAGTAATTTCAGTAACCCAGCTCTGTACTTGCGGTTCCTGGCGGCCGGAGAGGGAGAGGTTTTTCTGTTAACAATCAGGGGCCTGTGCGGTAAACAGAGAGCCAAAGAGCAATAAACCCCCAGCCCTTAACCCCTGAGTAACCCTCCACCACTGCCAGAGTTACAGACTGCACAGACTGCGAGAGAGAGAGAGAGAAAGAGAGAGAGATATGGGGGGTTTGAGAGATGAAGAGTGGGTAGACTACACAGATGAAGAGAGGAGAAAGAGAAAACCTAGAAAGATAGATGAGAGAGAGCAGCTGACAGAGAGATGGAGGAGGTGATAACTCAGGTGAGAATGCAGACACCAGATGGGAGTAGTAAGGTTGCAGAGGCACAGGAGAATATGGCACCATCATCACTCTTAGGTGTAAATCACTAGATAGAACAACCTGCCCAGAACACCAGCCCAGAACAACCTCCCCAGAACACCAGCCCAGAACAACCTCCCTAGAATACCTTCCCAGAACACCAGCCCAGAACAACCCCCCCAGAACACCAGCCCAGAACACCTGCCCAGAACACCAGCCAAGAACACCTGCCCAGAACACCAGCCCAGAACAACCTCCCTAGAATACCAGCCCAGAACAACCTCCCCAGAACAACCTCCCCAGAACAACCTCCCCAGAACAACCTCCCCAGAACACCAGCCCAGAACACCAGCTCTACTGCTTGGTTAGTGCCTGACAACTAACCCTATTTAAACCCTCCTAGGAGTGAGGATTGGTCTGAGCCTCAGAGACATAAAAAAACCTGTAGACATGACTGAGTGCTCTGTGGCTCGTAAATCAGCCCGGACCCAGAATAGACCTGTCAGGCGGTCGGGCAGGCTGTAGGCCCAGGCTGAGATGGCCATCGTGGTCCCAGCCACTGAGCTGCGGCCACCTCAGGAAGGTGTGTCCACTCTGAGGGTTCCAGAGGGGGGAGGTAGACGGGTGGAGGGAGGAGAGCTGCTGCTGTCGTGGAGGGAGAGGGCCTAGAATAGACATGTCTGGCTCCGCAGTCGCAGGGCTACCACAACCCACACTGGCTGAACTTCACCTAAAACTGTCTGCCACGTGCCCACCTGCCACCCCCCCCCCCCCCCCGAACGGGTGAAGGAAAAACCCACTCACCCCTCCCTCCCCGCAGCCTTCCCCCCCAATGGAAAAGAGAGTTCATGGTCCCCTTATTATAAGAGCATATTTAGCTCCCGAGTGGTACAGCGGTCTAAGGCTTTGCATCTCAGTGCTAGAGGCATCGCTACAGACCCTGGTTTGATCCCGGGCTGTATCACAACTGGCTGTGATCGGGAGACCCATAGGGTGGTGCACAATTGGCCCAGCGTCGTCCGGGTTAGGGGAGGGTTGGCCGTCATTGTAAAATAATAATTTGTTCTTTACTGACTTGCCAGGTTAAATAAAGGTTCAATAAAACAAAAAATAAAAGAAGGCATAAGGTTTATGCAGTATCATGTATGACCCACGGCTCTATAATTGGACAGAGGACCACAAGCCTTCCAACCGTCACTATGATGGAATGATGGAACCGAGACCTCGGGAGTGTCTCCTGATCAGAACTGAGTAGCTATAGGCTGAGCCTTCCTCAAGCCCTCGACAACCGGTTGGTTTTCTAAGAGACTCTGATGGTTAATTCTGTGTCATCTGGCTGGGCTGTATCAGTTTTCCCCTGACATGCTTCCACAGAATTCATCATGAACCATTAATCACGGCCAAAGTGTTTAGACTGGAATAGGTACCGGAATAAAAGGTCATTCTGCACCTACAGGAGGGAGGGGGGGGGGGGGGGGGGGTGACAGGGCAAGGCACGTGTACTGTAGATATTCACCGGTAACTCTATATGATTAACTGTTAGATTAAGTAGCTCATGCAAATAGAGAGCTCGCATGTGAACAGATAATTATACATTACTTTCAGAATGTCTGAGGACTCCTAACTCACATTGCAAGGCAGTAGTCCAACACATATTTAGCTTGTTTCAAAATCCAAATGCACAAATGCATGCACGCGTTGTTAGAATTTCCATAAACCAATTAGGTTGCATAATCTCTCTCATGGATGCCTCAAATGTAACTACATCTCATTCTCAGAACGTTGCTGGAGCTCCCTGGTCCAAAACACAGGCCCTTTCTTCTTTGACGTTTTATTTGTGTTTTTCAGTTCTATTCCCCAGTCTAATTGAGGTACAGTATGTGCTATTGGCCTGTTCTAGAAGTGGTGTTGGAGGGAGTGGAGCGTGCGAGGAGAGAAACGCAGCAATCAGGATCTTTTAAAAAGAGAGACGTGTCCTGCTACCAAGGCTTGGAACAGAACAGTCCCCTCAGTGTCTGTCTGTCCATGCCTGCCCTGCCCGAGAGAGGGGCCCACCACCACCCCCCCAGCCCTGGGCTCTCTGACCCCCCCACTCCTCAGCCCACAATCCCCTTACTCAGAGAGTTATTGATACCTCCTGCCGCTGCACTACCACTACTGTAACTGTGCCCACATACTGTACTGTATGCTGGGGTTTATAGTGTAACTCTTACTGTAGAGACCACCATAGTGCAGTAAGCTTCAAAGAACAGGATTAAGATTTCTTCCTAGCAGTATTGTGGTGAAGGGACTCCTGCTCTGTATATCACACCGTACCTCCTTCAGGCAGGGAGTCATTGAAGAGGCCCTCGATGGCCTCACAGCTGCTCCCATCACCCCCGCAGATCCGGCAGCGGTCCTCGCGCACGTCCGAGCTCAGGATCCGGTCACAGCCCACGTGCTGCAGGGAGACAGACAGGGGACACAGGTCAGAGGGAGCAGGCAGAAGGAAAACAGAGGGACACAGACACAACCACTAGCCTCTATAGAGAGAATAGCACACGGCACATAGTACTTTCAGCAGCAGAAGTGACGCTGATTGCAATGTTTCCCAGGTGCCTAACTAAAACACTGACACCACAGGATGCCAGGAAACGTTCCTAAAACACAACCTGTACTACCAACAGTCGGTTCAAGCCAACATAAACACAAATGTAGGTCTAAATTGACTCCTGCGCTGTACAGTAACTCTAACATGTGAATGGATGGATAGAGCCCTGGGGCACTTCAACCCCTGTTGCCCCAGGCAGGTCTTAGTTCCATTAACTACCAATGTGGAAGCCATTTCCCCTTAGTAATGGGAGGACAGACACTTGTTCCAGGCCGGGCCCCAGCCGTTCAGACTGCTAGACTCTGGGCTCTGGGACACGTCCCCTGGTGAGCCTGGGCCAGGCCAGGCAGCCTGCTTCAGCCTGCCCATGTTAGGAACATGTGTTCTTTGAGCGACCACTAAACGCCATGTGTTTCCAAGCCCACATCTCTCTCTCGCTGTTCCCTCTCTGTCTCAAATCAAACTCTCTGGATCCTGTAAACAATTCTTACATTTTTATCCTCGCTGTTTTCGTCTTTTTATATTCACTATAAATATAAGAGAAAGATGGGGGAAATAAATGGGGAGATATATAATTAACTGTGAGAAATAATGAAAGAGAGTATGATGCATCGTAACTTTACCCCTATTTACATGTACAAATTACCTCGACTAACCTGTACCCCCGCACATTGACTCGGTACCGGTACCCCCTGTATATAGCCTTTTTATTGTTATTTTATTGTGTTACTTTTTATTTTATACTTTAGTTTATTAAGTAAATATTTTGTTAACTCTATTTCTTGAACTGCATTGTTGGTTAAGGGCTTGTAAGTCAGCATTTCACGCTAAGCTCTACACCTGCTGTATTCGGCGCATGTGACAAATAAAATTGGATTTGATTTGATTGGGAAAGAAACAGAGAGAGCTAGAAAAAGAGCCAGATGAGAAGTGAGAATGCCAGAATAGGAGAGATCCAGAGAGAGACAGAGTAAGAAACACAGAAAGATAGAGATAGAGAGATAGAGAGAGAAAGCAACAGAGGGAGAGATAGAGGGAGAGTGGCCAGCGGCTGCTGTGAATGTGTGTAACAGCCAGCAGTGCAGACAGCTGAGCTGGTGGGTCACTGAGTTCCTGCTGCACACAGAACAGAACAGAGCAGAACAGAGGAGAGGAGAAGAGAGAACTGTGCTGAGCTGTTGATAAACAGGCTTCTCTCTGAGTCTGGACGAGCCCAGAGACTCCACTCCCAACCCCTCCATGTGCCCAGGCCCTGAGACTGCTCCAAACAAAGCACAAGAGAGCAGAGTGATGGACGTTCAACTGCCTAATGAAATCCAGCTCTGCTCCATATAGCTGCAGGAAGCCACAAAACAACAATTCAGATGTTTTGTGGTTTGGTGTCATTCACTGCAGCGAGTGTATCTTATTTTTTCCTCCTCCCCTCGCGGCCCAAAGCCACTCCGCTTCTTGACAGGCTCTGAAGCCATCCAAAAACAACAGGACGGGGGAATAATTGGCATTGTTTGTGTGAGCAGTGAGCACCACCATCTGAAAGGGAATACTACTTCAGGGAAAATCCATTTGAATTCAATCACTTTTTGACAGAATCCCTTTTGATTTAAACAAAACTTTCCATACATGTTTGCCCATGGAAGAAGTGGTCAGAAAGTGACTTTTTGGACCTGAATGACAAAACATTCAGGAGATAAAGATGCTCAAACCATACCATGAGACATCCATGTCTTCATCACTGGAAAAGATAATCAGTTGAGTTTGATATAATTTAAAAGCTTACAAACAGTGTTATCAAACTATTTGATTATTTCTTGAAAAACATTTGAATTTAAAAAAAATTGTGTGTATTATTTAAACCTTTAACGTCAATTATTTAAAGTGACGTTAAACACCGATTGTTTAAAATTGTTGGAGCTTAAACCCTATTTCCCATCATCTGAGTTTTTTTGTTGTGCCGGTTGAGACACAACATGCTCTTGAATACAGGTCGGGTGTCATTTCAATAATATAAATATAATTAATAGAATGGACCTATCCCTTTAGACCACTGCAATTTAGTTGGTACACCATTGGAATGTGAATTGAACTTTTAACTTCTAATTACTACCACAAAGAGGACTGCTGATCCACCTACCATCGAATGTTAACTGAAATGGTCATGTCTATTCTATTGTCTATATTTCTATGATTTCAATAAGTTTCCTATGGAATATTGACAGTATAATTTAAAACAACAGATATTCCCCTTCAAGTGAAGATTTTCTGTGTGGATCTCCAACCATCTTTGTGGTACCATTTGAACATTGAAATTTCAATTTGATTCCATTTTAGTACATTTATTTACTGTACCCTGTGCACACAACCCATGTGGAATTCCTAGTCTCTGGCAGCATTTGGAACTGCTGATCTGCGGTCAAGAACAGAGTTAATCTCAGCCTATGCTGCCCTTCAGTCCCCAGACTTTTTGGCCCTGGTGGAGACATGGATCAACCTAGAGAACACTGCTACTCCAGCTGCTCTCTCTTCATCTGACTACGTTTTCTTTCATAGTCCGAGAGCATCTGGTCATCGCGGTGGTTGCACAGGGCTGCTCATTTCTCCCTCACTCACCTTTCCATCTTGTCATTTGAATTCTATGCTGTTGTGGTGACCGTATTTACAGCCAAACCAGCACTCATGAGTCATGACCGCAGTAAAATTCTACATGACCATTGAGTCATGGTAATCTCCTTTTATGCAGTCAGGACATGTGTTGGTAGTATCCAACTCCTGGTACTCAGGACTCTATTGTCCCTCCATCAGGTCCTAATGGCCTGGTACTCAGGGCTCTATTGTCCCTCCATCAGGTCCTAAATGGCCTGGTACTCAGAACTCTATTGTCCCTCCATCAGGTCCTAATGGCCTGGTACTCAGGGCTCTATTGTCCCTCCATCAGGTCCTAAATGGCCTGGTGCTCAGAGCTCTATTGTCCCTCCATCAGGTCCTAAATGGCCTGGTACTCAGAACTCTATTGTCCCTCCATCAGGTCCTAATGGCCTGGTACTCAGGGCTCTATTGTCCCTCCATCAGGTCCTAAATGGCCTGGTACTCAGAGCTCTATTGTCCCTCCATCAGGTCCTAATGGCCTGGTACTCAGGGCTCTATTGTCCCTCCATCAGGTCCTAATGGCCTGGTACTCAGGGCTCTATTGTCCCTCCATCAGGTCCTAATGGACTGGTACTCAGGGCTCTATTGTCCCTCCATCAGGTCCTAAATGGCCTGGTACTCAGGGCTCTATTGTCCCTCCATCAGGTCCTAATGGACTGGTACTCAGGGCTCTATTGTCCCTCCATCAGGTCCTAAATGGCCTGGTACTCAGGGCTCTATTGTCCCTCCATCAGGTCCTAATGGTCTGGTACTCAGGGCTCTATTGTCCCTCCATCAGGTCCTAAATGGCCTGGTACTCAGGGCTCTATTGTCCCTCCATCAGGTCCTAAATGGCCTGGTACTCAGGGCTCTATTGTCCCTCCATCAGGTCCTAATGGCCTGGTACTCAGGGCTCTATTGTCCCTCCATCAGGTCCTAATGGCCTGGTACTCAGGGCTCTATTGTCCCTCCATCAGGTCCTAATGGCCTGGTACTCAGGGCTCTGTTGTCCATTCATCAGGTCCTAATGGCCTGGTACTCAGGGCTCTATTGTCCATCCATCAGGTCCTAATGGCCTGGTACTCAGGGCTCTATTGTCCCTCCATCAGGTCCTAATGGCCTGGTACTCGGGGCTCTATTGTCCTTCTAACCACTCTGACTTCAATGCAATAAAAAAAATCACATCAAACACTTATCATCAAAACAGTATTGTGGTTTCAAAACTCACCTCACTGTGTTCAACAGCAGGTTGAAACTGAGTGTAAAACATAATCATTGTGGGTGTTGTTTCAAAGCCTAACACAACGAAATGGCCAGCGCTTTCTAAGGTGAGGATTCATTCAAAACACAATACACATATTAGAGCTTATACATATGCAAAGGTCTATATGAGCCCAAGTCTGAAAAAACCCGGAATTAAAATAATGAATGTGGAGTTCGTTATACAATACATAGCCTACCGCATATTACACCCCACACAAAAACATTTAAAAAAGGATTTAAGATGTCTTAAATTCTAGTAATTGCCTTTGAGTGTGGAATGTATTATTATGCATACTGGATGGACAGGTTGCCTTCTACTATACTCCAAAGTTTCTATCAATGAGTCTGGGAGAGAACGTATAGGCCTAGGCGATGCTGTTGGTTCATTAATTGTGCAGGTTGGCTTACAGAGTTAGCCTACAATAGTGAATTAGCATTTGATTTTGAATATCCTTGTAATATGAAATCTGTAATAATGTCCTAATTAATAGGGTTACACATAGTGCTACCTTTAGCTGCAGAATATCTCACCACCGTGCGTTTCCATCTCCTCCCCTTTCTCCTTCATTACTTTCTCAAGCACACAGAGACAGGAGCTGTCAACAGTTTAATGAAATATGTTTCGTTGTGAAAACATGTTACTTTCAATGTTCCCTAACAGATTTCACTTGGTTTCCCAAATAAGCACTTGGTAGCTGCAGGAACAGGGAGCCCCATGGCATACAGGCAGTGGTGTAAAGTACTTAAGTAAAAATACTTGAACGTACTACTTAAGTCGTTTTTTGGGGAATCTGTACTTTACTTTCCCATTAATATTTTTGACAACTTTTACTTCACTACATTCCTGGAGAAAGTTATATACACTTTTTAGTCCATACATTTTCCCTGACACCCAAAAGTACATTTTGAATGCTTATCAGGACAGGTAAATCGTCTAATTCACACACTTATCAAGAGAACATCCCATGTCATCTCTACTGTCTGTGATCTGGCAGACTCACTAACCACATGCTTCGTTTGTAAATTATGTCTAAGTTGACCCTGGCTATCCGTGAAAAAATAAAAAAACGAGATAATGTGGCCCTCTGCTTTGCTTAATATAAGGAATTAGAAATTATTTATACTTTTACTTTTGATACTTAAGTACATTCTAGCATTTACTTTTGATACTTAAGTATATTTAAAACCAAATACTTTTAGACTATTTTAATGGGTGACTTTCACTTTAGTAATTTTCTACTAAGGTATCTTTACTTTTACTTAAGTATGGCAATTGGGTACTTTTTCCACCACTGCATACAGGGCGGAATATCACCTGTCACGCAGTGAGAGGCTTGCTGCATGCTCCTCAAACAGTGGTTGATGCACTGTTAAATAACCGGACCGGAGTAGCCTACCTGAACTAATAGGCAGATGACATGTCTTTTTTTCTCCTACTCCTGTTCCTGCCCATTTCATAATGGGCCATTCTAAATCCAAACTAATTCAACATATTATTAAAGACAATATTAAATTGACAATAGTCTGATGGGTGATAATATGGTCACTTGATTAGAGAACAGTGTGTGCAGCCTGAGGCAACGAACACAGCTCAAGCTTTTTTGCGATTTTCTGAAATCATTAATAGCCTTTACTTGCATCATGCAGTCCATATACAGTATGTTTTGATTTTCTAAGTCATTCTAAGGTTTGTATCATTAACAACTAAAGTTGCCAAATAACTCTAAATCTAGCGTAGCCTTTAGGACCCGTTTCAAATCATCACTTTTACGTTCCCCATTCATTCAACCTTCATATGCGCACTCGCTCCGGAATGGGAAAAATATCCTTTCTATTTTAAGTTCAATTATATTCTTCTTACTATAAAACAATTGAATATAAAATAATGACACAGGACTTAAGCATACAGTGGGGCAAAAAAGTATTTAGTCAGCCACCAATTGTGCAAGTTCTCCCACTTAAAAAGATGAGGCCTGTAATTTTCATTATAGGTACACTTCAACTATGACAGACAAAATGAGAAGAAAAAAAATCCAGAAAATCACATTGTAGGATTTTTTATTAATTTATTTGCAAATTATGGTGGAAAATAAGTATTTGGTCACCTACAAACAAGCAAGATTTCTGGCTCTCACAGACCTGTAACTTCTTCTTTAAGAGGCTCCTCTGTCCTCCACTCGTTACCTGTATTAATGGCACCTGTTTGAACTTGTTATCAGTATAAAAGACACCTGTCCACAACCTCAAACAGTCACACTCCAAACTCCACTATAGCCAAGACCAAAGACCTGTCAAAGGACACCAGAAACAAAATTGTAGACCTGCACCAGGCTGGGAAGACTGAATCTGCAATAGGTAAGCAGCTTGGTTTGAAGAAATCAACTGTGGGAGCAATTATTAGGAAATGGAAGACATACAAGACCACTGATAATCTCCCTCGATCTGGGGCTCCACGTAAGATCTCACCCCGTGGGGTCAAAATGATCACAAGAACGGTGAGCAAAAATCCCAGAACCACACGGGGGGACCTAGTGAATGACCTGCAGAGAGCTGGGACAAAAGTAACAAAGCCTACCATCAGTAACACACTACGCCGCCAGGGAGTAGTTTGCTAGAGAGCATTTGGATGATCCAGAAGAAGATTGGGAGAATGTCATATGGTCAGATGAAACCAAAATATAACTTTTTGGTAAAAACTCAACTCGTCGTGTTTGGAGGACAAAGAATGCTGAGTTGCATCCAAAGAACACCATACCTACTGTGAAGCATGGGGGTGGAAACATCATGCTTTGGGGCTGTTTTTCTGCAAAGGGACCAGGACGACTGACCCGTGTAAAGGAAAGAATGAATGGGGCCATGTATCGTGAGATTTTGAGTGAAAACCTCCTTCCATCAGCAAGGGCATTGAAGATGAAACGTGGCTGGGTCTTTCAGCATGACAATGATCCCAAACACACCGCCCGGGCAACGGAGTGGCTTCGTAAGAAGCATTTCAAGGTCCTGGAGTGGCCTAGCCAGTCTCCAGATCTCAACCCCATAGAAAATCTTTGGAGGGAGTTGAAAGTCCGTGTTGCCCAGCAACAGCCCCAAAACATCACTGCTCTAGAGGAGATCTGCATGGAGGAATGGGCCAAAATACCAGCAACAGTGTGTGAAAACCTTGTGAAGACTTACAGAAAACGTTTGACCTCTGTCATTGCCAACAAAGGGTATATAACAAAGTATTGAGAAACTTTTGTTATTGACCAAATACTTATTTTCCACCATAATTTGCAAATAAATTCATTACAAATCCTACAATGTGATTTTCTGGATTTTTTTTTCTCATTTTGTCTGTCATAGTTGAAGTGTACCTATGATGAAAATTACAGGCCTCTCTCATCTTTTTAAGTGGGAGAACTTGCACAATTGGTGGCTGACTAAATACTTTTTTGCCCCACTGTATCTTGTCTGCTAAATGAACAAGCCTACAGCCTATATCATGGTGCATAGCCAGATAACATACAGTAGGCCAACTCATATTCTGTTAATCTGAAATACATTTTCTTGATATCATAATGTTTCTTTAGACCTACTTAAAATAATAATGGATTTATTGTTATGGTGTATATTAAATAGATGTATTAGACTTGTTAAAATGTACATGTTCCAAAGGCACACAGCAGCAGCTTGTGTGTGTGTGTGGGCCTGGAGATGCTAAATGAGTTTGTTTAGAAATGGTCAATTACCATGAGACTTGCAGTCTTTTGCATGACAATAACTAGCCGACAAAATGTCATGACCGGCACAGCCCTATCTGTCACTGTCATTTGTCCACTCAAGCTTAACGTTCCTGTCATCTACCACCCACCAGGTGCCCCGTAGAGAGTTCCTCAATGAGCTTGAGACCTTGATAATCTAATTTCCTGACAATGGCTCACTGCTCTTCATACTGGGCGACTTCAACCTCCCAACGTTTCTTTCCCCTCCTTGCCTCTTTTGCCCTCACCCTTTCCCAGTCTCCTCCCACTCACAAGGCAGGCACTACGCTTGACCTCATCTTTACAAGAGGCTGTTTGTCTACTAATCTCACGGCAACCCCCCTTCAGCTCTCTGATCACCACTTTGTTTCCTTTGTCTCCCTCTCCTCCAACCACTCAGTCCCTACCCAAAATGGTAATATACCATCACAATCTTCGCTTTCTCTCCCACTACTCTCTTCTTCTATCCTATTATCTCTCCCTTCTGCTAAATCTTTCTCCCTCCTGTCTCCTGATTCTGCCTCTTCGACCCTACTATCCTCCCGTTCTGCATCCTATGACCTCACTAATCCTGCGACTAGTGACGTCCGGCCGACCGATAACCTGCACCACGTACTCTCACTATTGGTGTCCCCCAGGGTACGGTTCTAGGCCCTCTCCTCTTCTCTCTATGCACCAAGTCACTCGGCTCGGTCATATCCTCACATGGTCTCTCCTATTATTGCTATGCGGATGATACTCAACTACTTTTCTCCGTCTCCCCTTCTGACACCCAGCTGGCGACACACATCTCTGCGTGCCTGGCAGATGTCTCAGCTTGGATGTCGGCCCACCACTTCAAGCTCAACAAGACAGAGCTGCTCTTCCTCCCATGGAAGGCCTGCCCACTCCAAGACCTCTCCATCACGGTTGACAACTCCATGGTGTCACCCTCCCAGAGTGTAAAGAACCTTGGTGTGACCCTGGACAACATCCTGCTGTTCTCTGCAAATATCAAAGCAGTGACTCGCTCCTGCAGGTTCATGCTTGTGACGTCCCTCCCACTCTGTCTGCTGGGATCTCCTGTTTGGTAGTCTGTTGTTGCAGGAGGCCAGTGGGCAGAGCTGGGAGGATTGTCAGCTGATATGGCACACCTGGGCAGGTTTGGCCTGCAGACTATAAAGGGTGGCCACATCAGCCAACACTCTCTCTCTTCCCTGACTGGCAGGCTGGCTTCCACCACCTTTTGGTTTTCTGGTCTGGTTTCACCATACAACACGGTAAATGGTAAACGTGCTGAGTTAATTGAACTCATTGAAAGTTATTCTGCACTGTTGACATACTCGTACTCATCTCATTGAGCATGATGTTGATGTCGGCGATGCTTAGCCAATAAAGCAGCACTTCTACCGTGTTTCTCTTGACAGGCGCAAGTACTTAGACGCAGAAGTCAAGTACATGTTGGATAACGATATTGCTTAATATTCTTGTTCCAGTTGGGCTTCCCCTTGTCTGTTAGTCAAGAAGCCTGATGCATATTTTAGGCCATGCACAAACTATCTTAAAGTTAACATTACGAAGCCTGATTCCTTTCCTCTTCCTCGTATGGAGGATTGGGTTGATCAAGTGGATTCTGCAAAATTTGTGAGCAAGTTTGATCTTCTAAAAGGGTACTGGCAGGTCCCCTTGTCTCCTAGAGCAAGGAAGATTTGTGCTTTCATCACAACGTCCGGACTGTATTCTTATATAGTTATGGCTTTTGGTTTGCGTAATGCACCTGCAACATTTCAGCGTCTCATGAACCGTGTTGTCTCTGGTCTGGATGGATGTGCGGTGTACTTGGAAGAAGTGGTCATTTATAGTGACACCTGGTCTCAGCATGTCCAACATATTCAAGCATTGTTTGATAGGTTGGCTTGGGCGCGTTTGACAGGTAATCTGGCCAAATGTGAGTTTGCTAAGGCAACGGTCACTTATCTGGGAAAAGTGGTCGGTCAGGGTGTGGTTCGCCCAGTGCTCGCCAAAGTTGAAGCTATTGAGCAGTGTCCGCCTCCCATGACTAAGAAGGAGCTTATGCGCTTTCTCGGTATGGTTGGTTATTTTCAAAGCTTCTGTAAGAACTTCAACTCAGTAGTAGCACCCCTGACAGACTTGCTTAAAAACTTCTTGACGCACGGATCCCTTTAGCGGGATCATTTTCGTAAACAACCGCTGAATTGCAGAGCGCCAAATTAAAAACAAATACTAAAAATATTTATTTTCATGAAGTCACAAGTGAAATATACCAAAACACAGTTTACCTCGTTGTTAATCCACCTATCGTGTCAGATTTTGAAAATATGCTTTACAGCGAAAGCAATCCAAACGTTTGTGAGTTTATCGATCACTAGACAAAACATTATGAACACCTAGCAGCCATGTAAATTGGTCACGAAAGCCAGAAAAGCAATAAAATTAATCGCTTACCTTTGATGATCTTCGGATGTTTGCACTAACGAGACTCCCAGTTACACAAATGTTCCTTTTGTTCAATAAAGATTTTTTTTTATATCAAAATACCTCCATTTGTTTGGCGCGTTATGTTCAGTATTCCACAGCCTTAGGCAAGCGATCAAGGCTTAACGAAAATTCCATATAGTATCCGTAAAGGTCGTAGAAACATGTCAAACGTTTTTAATAATCAAACCTCAGGTTGTTTTTAACATCAATAATCGATAATATTTCAACCGGACTGTAAACTATTCAATACTGGAGAGAAAGAGAATGTCGAGCATCCAGTGTCGCGCGCAAGAACTAATGGAGGGACATCCGTCTATCCACTGACGCGTTTTGATAAATCGCGCTAATTTTTCAAAATAAAAGCTTGAAACTATGTCTAAAGACTGTTCACACCCTGAGGAAGCCACAGGAAAAGGAATCTGGTTGATATCCCTTTAAATGGAGGATAGGCAGGCAATGGAACAGGGATTTTTCAAAATAGAAGTCACGTCCGGGTTGGATTTTCTCAGGTTTTCGCCTGCAAAATCAGTTCTGTTATACTCACAGACAATATTTGGACAATTTTGGAAACTTTAGAGTGTTTTCTATCCTACTCTGTCAATTATATGCATATTCTAGCATCTGGACCTGAGAAATAGGCAGCTTACAATGGGAACGTTATTTTTCCAAACATAAAAATTCTGCCCCCTAGCTTCAAGAGGTTTTAAGGCTCAGGTGAAGTATATTTGGTCAGACAGATGTCAAGCTGCGTTTGAGAATGTAAAGACACTTGTGCTCTTCCCCAGTGCTTGTTGCCCCTTGTTTGAATGATCCGTTCATACTCCATGTAGATTCTAGTAATGTAGGAGTTGGCGCTGTTCTGTTGCAGGCAGATGTCCAAGGGGTGGACCGTCCAATTAGTTACTTCTCTAAGAAGTTTAACTCGTACCAGCTCAATTATTCTGTGTTAGAGAAGGAACCACTTGCGTTTATTTGGGCTCTCCAAAATTTAGATGTGTTTGTTGGTTCAGGTGGCACCTCTCTCATGGTGTACACAGATCATAATCCCTTGACGTTTCTGCGGACCTTGCAGAACCCTAATCAGAGGCGTATGAGGTGGGCGCTGTTTTTGCAGCCGTACAGTTTGGACATTCGCCATATTAAGGGCAATGAAAATGTCCTTGCTGATGCCTTGTCCCACGCTCTCATGCCATAGTTCTTTGTTATTGTTTTGGGCAACTTGCCTGTCCTCTCCTGTCCCCCTCTTGTTTCCCCGACTCTGTCTCTCTTTCTCTACCTCTTAAAATGCTCCTTAGGATCAGAGGTTGCTGAGGTGGGAGAGGGAGGGTTGTTTCTGTTTTAGGTTTGTGGTGGAACACCATTCTTAAGGGGGGGGGGGTGTCTCCCACTCTGCTGGAATCTCCTGTTTGGTAGTCTGTTGTTGCAGGAGGCCAGTGGGCAGAGCTGGGAGGATTGTCAGCTGATATGGCACACCTGGGCAGGTTTGGCCTGCAGACTATAAAGGGTGGCCACATCAGCCAACACTCTCTCTCTTCCCTGACTGGCAGGCTGGCTTCCACCACCTTTTGGTTTTCTGGTCTGGTTTCACCATACAACACGGTAAACGTGCTGAGTTGGTTGAATTCATTGAAAGTTATTCTGCACTGTTGTCTGATACGCCCTCTCGTACTCATCTCATTGAGCATGATGTTGATGTTGGAGATGCTTAGCCAATAATGCAGCGCTTCTACCGTGTTTCTCCTGAGGCGCAAGCACTTAGACGCAGAAGTCTGGGCCTGCAGGCTATAAAGGGTGGCCACATCAGCCAACACTCTCTTCCCTGACTGGCATGCTGGCTTTGTCCACCTTTAGTTTTTTTGGTCTATTTTCACCAGACAATGCCCTCTCCACTCATCCACACACTGCATACACTACTGATCCTACAGACGTCCACAGCTTATGTTACGTTTTGTATTTATTATTTAGTTTAATAAATGTATTCCTTTTTACGTTTAAGTCATGCATGGCCTCCCTTTGTTGTTCCTCTAATCACTCTGACATCAATGCAAATGTAATCGAAAATCTAATCAAACACTTCATGAGAGCCCATGAGTTCATGTTGCGCAACATTTGTATAGGCTTGAGAAAACAGTATAAAAACAGGAGGATCCCATCAGGTTTCTATATGCTAGGTCTAGTATATTTATTTCTCAACTTTCCAAATATTAAGCACATTGCTTTACAACAGGAGTAGCCTACCTGGCTGGCATGAAAAGTAACTGCGGGAAAAGCACCCTCCATTTGCTATTTAAGTGCATAGGTTGAAATGTATGTTTTTGACAGGTGCATGATAATGGTCCAATCAAAACTAATTTCACATGTATATGTAAAGACATTATTAAATTGAGAACAGTCTGATGGGTGACAATATTATCACTTGTGAATGATGTATTATCACTAATGTTATCACTTATTATCACTGATGCCCAGCGAGTGCACTCTATGGCAAGAATAAGCGCATGCCTTTGTGCTACTTTTTCAAATCATAGTGGCACACATCATATAGCCTAGCCCATAGACCTATATGTTTTGACAAAGTTTGTATCACAACTAAAGTGGCCAAATAGCCTACAGAACCTAGTCAAACATATTCTTATAAGCCCTTACAAATCAAATCAAATTTTATTGGTCACATACACATGGTTAGCAGATGTTAATGCGAGTGTAGTGAAATGCTTGTGCTTCTAGTTCCGACCATGCAGTAATATCTAACAAGTAATCTAACAATTTCACAACAACTACCTTATACACACACACACACAAGTGTAAAGGAATTATTAAGAATATGTACATATAAATATATGGATGAGCGATGGCCGAACGGCATAGGCAAGTAGATGTTATAGAGTACAGCATATACATATGAGATGAGTAATGTAGGGTATGTTAACATTATATAAAGTGGCATTGCTTAAAGTGACTAGTGATACATTTATTACATCCAATTTTTTATTATTAAGTGGCTAGAGATTTTAGTCAGTATGTTGGCAGCAGCCACTCAATGTTAGTGATGGCTGTTTACCTTGAGATAGCTGTTTTTCAGTCTCTCGGTCCCAGCTTTGATGCACCTGTACTGACCTCGCCTTCTGGATGATAGCGTGGTGAACAGGCAGTGGTTCGGGTGGTTGTTGTCCTTGATGATCTTTATGGCCTTCCTGTGACATCGGGTGGTGTAGGTGTCCTGGAGGGCAGGTAGTTTGCCCCCAATGATGCGTTGTGCAGACCTCACTACCCTCTGGAGAGCCTTACGGTTGTGGGCGGAGCAGTTGCCGTACCAGGCGGTGATACAGCCCGACAGGATGCTCTCGATTGTGCATCTGTAAAAGTTTGTTTTTGGTGACAAGCCAAATTTCTTCAGCCTCCTGAGGTTTAAGAGGCACTGTTGCGCCTTCACCACGCTGTCTGTGTGGGTGGACCATTTCAGTTTGTCCGTGATGTGTACCCCGAGGAACTTATAACTTTCCATCTCCTCCACTACTGTCCCGTCGATGTGGATAGGGGGGTGTTCCCTCTGCTGTTTCCTGAACTCCACAATCATCTCCTTTGTTTTGTTGACGTTGAGTGTGAGGTTAATTTCCTGCCACCACACTCCGAGGGCCCTCACCTCCTCCCTGTAGGCAGTCTCGTCGTTGTTGGTAATCAAGCCTACCACTGTAGTGTCATCTGCAAACTTGATTGAGTTGGAGGCGTGCATGGCCACGCAATCATGGGTGAACAGGGAGTACAGGAGAGGGCTGAGAACGCACCCTTGTTGGGCCCTAGTGTTGAGGATCAGCGGGGTGAAGATGTTGTTTCCTACCCTCACCACCTGGGGGCGTCCCGTCAGAAAGTCCAGGACCCAGTTGCACAGGGCGGGGTCGAGACCCAGGGTCTCGAGCTTAATGACGAGTTGAGGGTACTATGGTGTTAAATGCTGAGCTGTAGTCAATGAACAGCCTTCTTACACAGGTATTCCTCTAGTCCAAATGGGTTAGGGCAGTGTGCAGTGTGATTGCGATTACGTCGTCTGTGGACCTATTAGGGTGGTAGGCAAATCGTGTGTGAAAACAAGAGTTTTGACTGGCCGCTATTTATAAGAGGATCCCAGCTTTCTCATGCTGCTATATTTATTGCTCAATTCTTAAAATGAAGCACATTAATCCGCTTTACAACCGATGTAGTCTACATAGGCGGCGTGTGATTTTCAAGTTTGGGGCAAAAATTCCACAAATTAGCAAGGCACACCTGTTAATTGAGCTGGTTGAGAGATTGCCAAGAGTGTGCAATGCTGTCATCAAGGCAAAGGGTGGCTACTTTGAAGAATATAAAATATAAAATGTATTTTGATTTGTTTAACACATGACCCAACTACCTCATCCCCATAGTGTTTATTTTTCCTCCTTTGCACCCCAGTATCTCTACTTGCAAATTCATCTTCTGCACATCTATCACGCCAGTGTTTAATTGCTAAATTGTAATTATTTCGCCACTATAGCCTTACCTCCCTAATCTTACTTCATTTGCACACACTGTATATAGACTTTTCTATTGTGTTATTGACTCTACGTTTGTTTATTCCATGTGTAACTGTGTTCGTGTCGCACTGCTTTGCTTTATCTTGGCCAGGTCGCAGTTGTAAATGAGAACTTGTTCTCAACTGGCCTACCTGGTTAACTTAAATAAAGGTGAAATATATATATTTATTTTTTCCCGTATGTGTTATTTTATAGTTTTGATGTCTTCACTATTATTCTACAATGTAGAAAACAGTAAAAATAAAGAAAAACCCTTGAATGTGTAGCTGACTTTACTTTATTGAAGAAAAATGTACTTATTATGACTGAGATAGTGGTTGTGTAAGTGGTTGTCCCACCTAGCTATCTTGAGTTGAACGCACTTTACTGTAAGTCGCTCTGGATAAGAGTCTGTTAAATGACAAATGTCAATGTAAATTTATCAGCCAAAACATGACACAAAGAACGTAGATAATGTAAAATAGGGTCTAAGCTACAACATATGCGAACATTAGATAATTACACATTAGACAATTGACGTTAAAAGGTAAAAAAATAACCAAATTTGTATTAAATAACATTTATTTCCAGCAATTATAAAATAGTTTGACAACACTGTTTGCAAGCTTTAAATGATATCAATCTCAACCGTTGATCTTTTCCAGTGATGAAGGCAAGGATGGTGGGGTATGCAAAATGTGTCTTTGACAACCTTTATCTCCTGATTGTTTTGGCATTCAGGTATGAAAAGTCACTTTCTGACCACTTCTACAATGAGCAAATATGTATGGAAGGTTTCGTTCAAATCAAAAGGGGCACTGTCAAAAAGTGATTGAATTCAAATGGATTTACTATTCATCAAGACGAGTAGGAGGATGGGAGGGAGGAAAAGAGGGAGATAAATGAGGGATAGAAAGGACAGAACAGTCTCACCTTGCACTCCCCGTTCACACAGACATCCAGAGAGTCGTCTCGACATGGCGTCCCGTCCACCACAGCCGGAGCACGCTCTGTGTAGAAGTTATATCCCTCCGCCAGGCAGTTCAGAGAGCAGGACTTCACTCCACCTGGTCAACAGATCAGCACAGAGAAGAGGAACATGAGACAATAAATCCATACAGGCAAACACCAACAGATCCCTCATTCAATTTAGATTTCTGAGGTAAGCCCAAGTGGGACTTGAACCCGCAACCTTACGTCTGTCAGTCCAATATCTAAGCCATTACAAAAAGATCTTGACAAGAGCCCATGTGTTTTGGCAAGGACTTGACAATACCATAAGAAATAAGTCAGAGATTATTAAGAGCTGTACATTTCATTAGGTGTCATGTAAACAACACATAGCCAGATAAAGAGCTAGTTTGAGGGCCTCCTGAGTGGCTCAGCGGTCTGAAGCCTTACTATAGACTTGGGTTCATTCCCGGGCTGAGCCATAACATGCCGTGGCCGGGAGTCCCATAGGACGGCGCACAATTGGCCCAGCGTCATCCAGGTTAGGGGAGGGTGGGGCTTTACTTGGCTCATCGCGCTCTAGCGACTCCTTGTGGCAGGCCGAGTGCCTGCAGGCTGACCCCGGTTGCCAGTTAAATGGCGTTTCCTCTGACACATAGGTGCGGCTGGCTTCCGGGTTAAGCTGGCGGGTGTTAAGGAGCGCGGTTAGGCAGGTCATGTTTCGGGGGATGCACAACTCTACCTTCACCTCTCCCGAGCCAGTTGGGGAGTTGCAGTGATGAGACAAGAGTGAAATTGGGGAGAAAAAGGAGGGTAAAGAAAAAATAAGAGCTAGCTTGAGTTGACCAGAGAAGCAGCTGTGGAGGTCCCCTATATGATCCCATCTGCAGCAGCCAGCAGAGACAACACTAAACTCAGCCATTTATATAGTTCACACACTGTTTCCCACATCATTTCATTGCTCAAACATGTGTTTGTATGCTGCTCTGCTGCCGTGTCGTGTTAGCAACATTAACGGCAACACAAAATTTTGGGTGAAGCACAATACAATGAATCCAGCCGTTCACCTTCATTACTGAGAAACCCCACAGGCTGCTCTAATGTGTCTGATGGCCACGCATGGTATTTTAATGAGCTTTGGGTTTTATGTTCGAAGCAGTTAATTTGTTCTCCCACAGCTGTAAGGACTCGGGTGCCAAAAGCAGAGGGGGAGGTAGAGGGGGTCTAGAGGGAGGAGAGCACAGTTTGGATTGCTAACATCAAGAGAACAAGCAGCTGAATGTGATTAAGTCCCCCCCACCCACAACCACACAAAAGCTCACAACAAAAAAACAGAGGGTGCTAACAGAAATAGTGCATCTCTCAGCAGATTCCTTGAGAAAGCGGAACGTGGTTATCATGCAGACTAGCACAAAAACTGACAGGGAGAGAGGAAAGAGAGAGAGACAGGAGAGAGAGAGGGAGGAGAAAGAGAGGGAGAGAGGAGAAAGAGAGAGAGGAAAGAGAGGGAGGAGAGAAAGAGAGAGGGGGGACTGGGGGCGGGGTTATTTGTGCACTGACAGGTGCTCTCATTTCTGCCACATTACTGAGCATGCCAGCGACCACACTGAGCTCTCTTACTGGCTGACAAGGCCAATCAATGTCTCAGCACGGAAACACACCAGCACACCTGCTCCCACATACACACACATACAATGCAACACAACAGAACCACACACATGGTCTCACTTTACTCACCATCCTTTGGTCAGCATTATAACCTGGCCAGGCTCTGGTCATGTGAGAGCAGGAATAAAGTGCTAATCATGCCCTAAACAACTGGCAGTCACAACCAGGACCTGGAAGGACCAGGAAGCAGACTTTCCACTAAGTCTCCCAGGAAGCCTCTCTCAGCCAGGGTGTCATAGCCCACCACAACCCCCCTGCAGACTGGGTGAGCAGCCGTGCACTAACATATCACTTTATGGGCCTTAACAAGTAATCTAATACTGCCATGGCTGTGCACTAGCCAAATATACCCCTTTCCAGCTAGTTCCACTGTTTGAAAAGTTGACTTTGTGATGGCACTCTAGATACAGGTACACTATGTGCTGCCTGCGAGGCTAGCGGACGATAACGTGGTGGGATGATGGAAAACTCTAACTCCCATGGTGCTGTGCTTTGGCATGCCTGCTTCCAGTCTGAAGCGAAACAGGTTTGGATGCTGGATGGATGGATGCGGGCTGACTGACTGACTTGGGGGGCCTGCTGGAGGAAGGCTGCCTGCGAAGGTTGTTGGACTGAGTGCAACAATGTGAATGGCTCATGCCTCAAAAAACAAATATGACTGCTAAAACGCTGCACACTTTATTTAATGAACTGTCCTTGGCTGTCTGAGCCAAGCCCGACGGCTTGCTAGAGGTGTCTGAGTACAGGACAGAGAGAAGGAAAGAGGAAATGAGCAAGAGAGGGGGAAGAAAGCAGGATAGAGACGGAGAAAGAAAGAGGAATGGGGAGTGAAGGAGTGAGTGAGTGAGGAGAGAGAAGGGGGCTGGGATGTGGGATCTGGACCTAACGCAGGGCAGACCATGGCACAGCTAGTATTTTAACAGTTGCAAGGGATTTCCATTGTAAAATCAGCTGACTTGATGAAAGAAGCACTTGTTGCCTGGAGTTGGAGAGGGCCTCTCTGTAAGCCATTATGTTATTGGACTGGTAGATTAAAGGCAGTTATGTCGTCGAAAGTATTTATCTTTTGCGTCCAGTGCAGCGCTCATCAAGCACAGGAATTCCAGCTGGGGATAGACTTTCCAGAACAAGCATATGGGAGCCAGACAGTAAACTTTCTTCAGCTTTCCCCTCTTCTTTTCTGCTCTCCCCTCTTCCCTTTCTGGGCCCACTGTCTGGCAGTACTCTGCTGCTCAGCTCCCTCCCTCCCTCCATCAGCTGCTGCTCAGCTCCCTCCCTCCATCAGCTGCTGCTCAGCTCCCTCCCTCCATCAGCTGCTGCTCAGCTCCCTCCCTCCATCAGCTGCTGCTCAGCTCCCTCCCTCCATCTGCTGCTGCTCTGTTCTCTATCTGGAAACTCCAGGTGTGTCTGCTCTAATATCAGCTCTCTCCATATCTATAGACGTTTTCGTTACACCTCTGTAATGATGTAACACAGCCTGCTGTGGAGGGGGTACACACACATACTGTACCCACCTCCCCTGTAGGGTTTCCAGGTGTAGAATTTCCCCCGGAAAGTAACGTTGTCGAAGTCGGAGCACTGAATCTCCCGGAAATCCTGAGAGCCTGCAGGGCACTCCTAAAACAGACACACAGAGCGGCACAGAACAGCTGTATGTCAGTCAAATCTCAGGCCCCCACTGTATCCCCTCCCTTGTCTCTCTCGCTGCCAGCAGTCATTTACAGTAAGACTGAACTCACAGTAGCCTCCACACTCCACCACATATATACACACACACACAAAGTGAGGGCTTCAGTTCGGGGCTGGGCAGGCTGCGGTTAATTAGGTCAGTCCGAGAGCTGTAGATCTGAGTTGAGAGCTGGGCCTGGCCAGGATGAGTATGTGATGGTACTGTAGGCCTTTCAGAGAGAGCTGCTGCTTCGCTCTGCTCCACCACTCACGTCAATATTGCATGATCTGAAGCGCTTCCTCTCTCCCAGACAATACTTTCCACCAATGGTTGGCCTGGAACCAGAAAAGCAAAGGCGAAACACATCTGAGTGCAATTTAACAATAACTCCCCAATGACACTGGCTTCTATTCTCCTCCCGCCTGGCTGGCCGGGCTCTACCACCCTGTTTCAATCTCAAACAGTCTGTCTTTTTATTAGTTAGCTATCCAAGCCAATCAAACTCCTCAGTAGAAACACCAGAGAGAAGTCAGTTTGCCACTATCTGTGTTAAGACTTTATTACGGCTGTCATTGTCGCACGTAGGTGATTATAGTGGGGTGTTAAAATGATTTGCGGTAGACTGATATCTCTCATCCTCAACAAACAGTTGTGCTTCGAAGTTAGGAAGAGCCAGCCAGATACAATCCTATGACTTTACAGTCGTACAGTGGCTGGGAATCAAATGGCAAATCCCTACAGACAGAGTTGAGATCCACATCACCCTCCATCTGCAGCACCACTCACCTGGGGCTGTCACAGTGGCGGATGGAGGAGGACACTCCTCCCCCACAGGTACGGCTGCACTCTTCCCAGGGAGTCCAGAGACCCCAGCCGCCGTCCACCCCCTCTGGCCACGTCCCGTAGACCACACACAACCTCTTATAGCACCACTAAAATACACACACAGGGGAGGGACAAGCTGTGGAAGTACTGAAATTTCAAATTGACATTTGCACACCAAACACCCCCATTTCTGCTGGTAATGGAACATCCCAGTGCTTACCCCTTTCTCTATGGTATTGGTTTGACAAATGGTTCCTTCGGCGGCGGGTATGCTGCTGGTGATGCAGCGGTTGCTCTTGCTCATGCACCACAGCTCGCTACAGACTTCCTGCAGGCACAGAGAGCTGTCAGAGTGCGTCCATTTCAGCTCATATAGAGACAACAGGCCCTGATGAGCCCAGCCAGGAGGGCCCACTGACACGGAGCAGACGGCACCAGGTTGGTTCAACTACCTCTGGTCTCTGTGGTCCTAATGTATTTAAGACTTATGGCGTTGTATTTTATTGTATACATATGCTCTGACTACATAGTATCAATGATAATGACACTATAAAGTGCTATTTTGTTCCAGATGTCCGTTCACTCAGCTGTCGGGCCAATAAAATAGACTGTCTAATAAAATAAAGGTAGCACAAGACTTCTTCATAAATTCTTAACACATGGGGACAAAATCCTGTGGGACTGGATAACAAAAGGGGGAAAAAAAACTCTAGCTGGGAGACAAATAAATATCAGTCAAAATCCAGTGGCTACTCCGTCTGCCATCATGCTGCCCTGATCAGGGTGGGCAGAGAGCCAGAGATATGCCAGAGGACAATCTGCACATGGTACTAGTGGATCAGACAGTTGATTGGAGCATGGCGCTTGCAACACCAGAGTTGGGAGTTTAATTCCTACACGGGCCACACATACAGTACTGAATGTATCTGCCTGGTAAAAATGACCATACAGCCTTATCAAGCGAGTTCGAGGAGGAGGAAGATGAGGAAGGTGATTAGGTACCCCGTATTTACACTGCCGAGACTTCACTCCATATTGGAAGCGGCACTGCTCGTCTGCATCGTAGGCCTGGCCGGGGGCCGTGGTGGGGTACACAAACTCCTGCTTGGGGGGGACGTTGTTGAGGCAGGAACCCATGCCTGAGCTACAGGGATACAAACAGGAGAAGACACTGAAAAAGAGCTCCAAAACCAACAAAGATGGACGTCACCTCACTTGGAATGCACCCAGTTAATCTACCCCACAATAAACTCATGATCAACTTTATAACTCCTTATGCTTCCACTTTGTTGTACTGTATGTCCTGTGTATTGACAGTGACAGCTGTACACTCACTCCAGGAAGTTGGTGATGTAGTCTCGGCTGCAGGCAGACCAGACAAAAGGGTTGGTCTTCATGGTGATGTGTGCAGCCATCAGCTTGGCTGTCTCCTGACTGCGGGAGCCACAGGCGTTGCCCACTCCGTCATGGTTCATCCCAAACCTGCAAGGAGAGAGAGATGGTACTGTGTTGATATATCACCTGGTTAACTGAGTAAGTGTGAAATATTGGGGTATTGGTATTTAGCAAAAGGCAAGTTTTTATACTCATATATCATCTCCGTTAAACTCGTATTAACACCATGAGCTCTGTGCAGATTTAACAGACAGCAAAGTATCTCTGTGCTCTGCTTTCACACACACACACACACACACACACACACACACACACACACACACACACACACACACACACACACACAGTTAAAGACAAGGCCCGCCGTCTAGACAGCCCCAGGGTATAAGCACCCCATCCAGTTCAAAGGTACCTGGACTAGCCATTAGGGGGGAGCACCAATGGGTTTGCCACCTGTGAAAATACCTCTGAAGCCTGTGTGCACACGTAGGTAAATGGCACACTCAATTACATTGCAAAAATAGTGGATTTTCAAAAATGATACCAAGTAATGGCTTTCGAAAGGAAAACATCAGAATCCTCTTTAATGGCAGGCAATGAAGAGGCTTGGAAATGTCCAGTGGAGCATGTCTGATGTTACTCAGGCATACACCTAGATAAATATGTATGCATGAGTAAGTGAGGCAGAGGCAGATCGGCTGGTATGCCAGGCCAGCAAGTAAAACAAAGTGTCTTGGAGGGAAGGTACAAAAGAAATGCCTACTGCCAGGCACTGTGGTAGGCCCAGAATGAAATACTGTACCGGCCACACTCGTAACTTGTTCCACTTGTTATAAATAGCACATGACTGAAAGAAAATATAAAGTTATTAACACGTTCTCAATTGATGGAAATTACTCATGGAGGTAGTTACGTAACTTCTCCCTCTGGTACGGCTCTAATCTAACAGCAATCTCACTAGGAGGTTGGGCTTTGGATAAGTTTAGCTCAGGTCAGCCCAGGACAGGGGGGCTTGGGTAAGGGAAGGGTGCAGGGGGGTGTAAGGGAAGAAAGGCAGGGCCAGAAGCCAGGACCAGAAGCCAGGGACAGGGGCAGGGTCTCCTGTGTGGGGTCACAGGTAACACCAGTGAAAGAGTGGTCTGTTGAAACAGTGCAGGTCCATAAAGCAGAAACAGAGCCTAACGCCAAAGGGTGTGTGTTTCAAAGGTGTGTTTATGATGACTGTGACAAAGGCTAGAACTGGGGCTCTGATGATTTTCCTGGTCAGGTCCCGTGGTCAGAAAAAGGGTAATATAGGTGATGTGGGCGAGCTCCTTACGTGTGTCCTATTTCATGGGCGATGGTGAATGCTGTGGCCAGGCCGATGTCCTCGTTGATGCTGCAGCTCCTCTCTGGCTCACACATCCCTCCCACTGGTGCTAGACCTGGAACAGAGAGACACACAATACTGTCACTAGCATAGCCATACATGTCCATTCACATTCATGCATACAGAGATTACGCAAATGTCAAAATACATACAGTTACATGCTAACACATAACATACACAGGTAACTGACAAAATAAAGGAAACAACAACATAAAGTGTCTTACACTATATATACAAAAGCATATGGACCCCCTTCAAATTAGTGGATTCGGCTATTTCAGCCACACCCGTTGTTGGCAGGTGTATAACATCGAGCACACAGCCATGCAATCTCCATAGACAAACATTGGCAGTAGAATGGCCTTATTGAAGAGCTCAGTGACTCAACGTGGCACCGTCATAGGATGCCACCTTTCCAACAAGTCAGTTCGTCAAATTTCTGCCGTGCTAGAGCTGCCCCAGTCAACTGTAAGTGCTGTTATTGTGAAGTGGCGAAGTGGCAAGCCACACAAGCTCACAGAATGGAACCGCCAAGTGCTGAAGCGAATAACGCTTAAAATTGTTTGTCCTCAGTTGCAACGCTCACTACCGAGTTCCAAACTGCCTCTGGAAACAACGTCAGCACAAGAACTGTTCGTCGGGAGCTTAATGAAATGGGCTTCCATGGCCGAGCAGTCACACAAAAGCCTAAGATCACCATGCACAATGCCAAGCGTCGGCTGGAGTGGTGTAAAGCTCGCCGCCATTGGACTCTGGAGCAGTGGAAACGCAATCTCTGGAGTGATGAATCACGCTTCACCATCTGGCAGTCCGACGGACGAATCTGTGTTTGGCGGATGCCAGGAGAACGCTACCTGCCCGACCTCGAGATCGGTGTGGAAGAACTTGACTGGCCTGCACAGAGCCCTGACCTCAACCCCATTGAACACCTTTGGGATGAATTGGAACGCCGACTGCGAGCCAGGCCTAATCGCCCAATATCAGTGCCCGACCTCACTAATGCTCGTGGCTGAATGGAAGCAAGTCCCCGCAGCAATGTTCCAACATCTAGTGGAAAGCCTTCCCAGAAGAGTGGAGGCTGGTATAGCAGCAAAGGGGGGACCAACTCCATATTAATGGCCATGATTTTGGAATGAAATGTTCAAAGAGCAGGTGTCCACATACCTTTGGTCATGTAGTGTAATAGGGCATTGTGCCACCAGAACAACTTCAATGTGCCTTGGCATTCTACAAGTGTCTGGAACTCTATTGGAGGGATGCGACACCCTTCTTGGTGTTTCGTTGATGGTGGTGGAAAACGCTGTCTCAGGGGCCACTCCAGAATCTCCCATAAGTGTTCAATTGGGTTGAGAACTGGTAACTGACTGACACATATATATATATATATATATATATACACTGCTCAAAAAAATAAAGGGAACACTTAAACAACACAATGTAACTCCAAGTCAATCACACTTCTGTGAAATCAAACTGTCCACTTAGGAAGCAACACTGATTGACAATACATTTCACATGCTGTTGTGCAAATGGAATAGACAACAGGTGGAAATTATAGGCAATTAGCAAGACACCCCCAATAAAGGAGTGGTTTTGCAGGTGGTGACCACAGACCACTTCTCAGTTCCTATGCTTCCTGGGTGATGTTTTGGTCACTTTTGAATGCTGGCGGTGCTTTCACTCTAGTGGTAGCATGAGACGGAGTCTACAACCCACACAAGTGGCTCAGGTAGTGCAGCTCATCCAGGATGGCACATCAATGCGAGCTGAGGCAAGAAGGTTTGCTGTGTCTGTCAGCGTAGTGTCCAGAGCATGGAGGCGCTACCAGGAGACAAGCCAGTACATCAGGAGACGTGGAGGAGGCCGTAGGAGGGCAACAACCCAGCAGCAGGACCGCTACCTCCGCCTTTGTGCAAGGAGGAGCACTACCAGAGCCCTGCAAAATGACCTCCAGCAGGCCCCAAATGTGCATGTGTCTGCTCAAACGGTCAGAAACAGACTCCACGAGGGTGGTATGAGGGCTCGACGTCCACAGGTGGGGGTTGTGCTTACAGCCCAACACCGTGCAGGACGTTTGGCATTTGCCAGAGAACACCAAGATTGGCAAATTCGCCACTGGCACCCTGTGCTCTTCACAGATGAGAGCAGGTTCACACTGAGCACATGAGCACATGTGACAGACGTGACAGAGTCTGGAGATGCCGTGGAGAACGTTCTGCTGCCTGCACCATCCTCCAGCATGACCGGTTTGGCGGTGGGTCAGTCATGGTGTGGGGTGGCATTTCTTTGTGGGGCCGCACAGCCCTCCATGTGCTCGCCAGAGGTAGCCTGACTCCCATTAGGTACCGAGATGAGATCCTCAGAGCCCTTGTGAGACCATATGCTGACACATGCACATTTGTGGCCTGCTGGAGGTCATTTTGCAGGGCTCTGGTAGTGCTCCTCCTTGCACAAAGGCGGAGGTAGCGGTCCTGCTGCTGGGTTGTTGCCCTCCTACGGCCTCCTCCACGTCTCCTGATGTACTGGCCTGTCTCCTGGTAGCGCCTCCATGCTCTGGACACTACAATGACAGACACAGCAAACCTTCTTGCCACAGCTCGCATTGATGTGCCATCCTGGATGAGCTGCACTATCTGAGCCACTTGTGTGGGTTGTAGACTCCGTCTCATGCTACCACTAGAGTGAGAGCACCGCCAGCATTCAAAAGTGACCAAAACATCAGCCAGGAAGCATAGGAACTGAGAAGTGGTCTGTGGTCACCACCTGCAGAATCACTCCTTTATTGGGAGTGTCTTGCTAATTGCCTATAATTTCCACCTTTTGTCTATTCCATTTGCACAACAGCATGTGAAATTTATTGTCAATCAGTGTTGCTTCCTAAGTGGACAGTTTGATTTCACAGAAGTGTGATTGACTTGGAGTTACATTGTGTTGTTTAAGTGTTCCCTTTATTTTTTTGAGCAGTGTATATATATATATATACTTGTAGCCATGGTAGTGAAAATAATGGGCAACTGGGCATTTTTATACTTGACCCTAAGCATGATGGGATGTTAATTACTTAATTAACTCAGGAACTACACTTGGGTGGAAGCACCTGCTTTCAATCTACTATGAATCCCTCAGTTACTCAAGTGTTTCCTTTATTTTGGCAGTTACCTTTATATATCTATATAAACTTAACCAACACCTAAAAACCTAGATTCTGCATCTACATGTCACTCTAAAGGCGTCAGCATGCTTTAGTTCGGCTGGCTGCTAGCTGAACTCGACTAGCCGAACAGAACGAGTGCGCTCGCATACTCCTTTAAAAGACCTTCGCTTGAAAAACGAGAAAAAAACGGCAATAGTATTGTTTGTCTGTTAAAAAAGTCTGAATTAATCTAAGATAACTCAAGAAATCTGTCATTAACTTTGACGTTTTTGTCGAAGTGATCTTAGCTGCGCAATTTTACATCTAAGATGTTCAGTGCAGTATTTTTCAATAAAGAAAATGTGCATGAAAACGAGTCGTCTCTCGTTGCATGACAACAAATACTTTATTGACGAATCACTGACGAAGGGGCGTAGACTTCGGCTGAAAACTTTGGCATGCCTCCAGAATAAAATGTATGTGCCTGCACAACCAAAAAAAAACTAATCGAAGTCCAAAACGAACAAAAACGTCACTAAATGTCGTTATAATATATGCACGAACTCTACCGAACTGTTTTGGCTGGGAAGCATGCGGACGCCTTAAGACTGTGCTAGTCAGTCATGCTGGTCAGTCAGCTGCAGCAGAGATACGGTAGTTAAGTACTTAATAGTGAGGGAGTGCGAAGTGAGAATGAGGGCAGTTTTCTGAGTCACATCCCCTCCCCTGGCTGCTCTAGATTATATATAGTCTGTCACTGAAGCTCAGTGCTTCCCAACAAGCGGCCTGTGTGCAGTGTGTGTAACCAGGGTTAGCCCTGTCCTGGGCTGGGCGGGGGCAGGTTTGACCAGATGTCCTACCTAGAGTTCCACATGGCTTGTTCTTGTAGATGCAGATGTCGTACCTGGGAACAGCAAGGAAAATAAACCAGGCCATTTACTCAAATTAATACTCTGGCAGTCAGTGCTTCCACACCCTGACAGGTACTCACACTTAAACATACATTGAGCAAAAAGCATTCACACACGTAATCACACACACAGACTCTCTCTCACACACACGCATGCACACAGACATCCACTCTTTCTCTCCTCTCTTCTCTCTCTGTACTCTCTCTCTTTGTCTCTCCCTCCCTCTCTTTCTCATCTCTCTCTCCCATTTCCCCCTCTCTTTCTCTCTACCTCTCTCTCTCAGAGGCACTTATGGACACACAACAGATTTGATAAGTGACTGATACGGTCTGAACAATGGCAGGAAATTAAAGGATGGTTACTGCAGTGTCCTCTGGACATTTTCAATCCCTCTTTGATAATAGCTTTCATATAAATAACCTATTTTCACAGATCAAACATCCCAAGGCACTCCAAGAAAAGAGAATACAAGCGAGTAGGAACAGGGGCCCATGCATGGGCAGAGCAGCGTTTTTCAGTGAATGGTGCTCTGTTGTATCTCTCTACAGTATTGTGTTACTGCTGTTGCTGTTTTCCCCCTAAATAGAGCGCCTCACTATTTCTGAAACTATACTTTGCTTCCTTGGCCCGGCTCAGGGCTGTCAGATTCAAGGCAGCTGTACTCTGATTCCTTCCTTCTCTCTCTCTCTCTCTCTCTCTTTCTCTCACTACCTCTTTCGTTCTTTCTCCCTCCCTCTCCACAGCGTTCTCCCTCCAGATGCTCAGTTGAGCAGAACAGCCTAGGTTTCGTCACTCCAGACAGGACCAGACACAAATGCACACTTGGCAAAAATGAGAGGCCATGGGGCAAGAGAAGGAGCCAGTGAACTCAGAGGGCAGAATATGGAGTCAGTTCTTACTAAAACCCTAATCCAAAGAAGAATAAATTGAGCAATGGGAGACTTATTATCTTTTCCAATTGACTCAATAGTGGATCGTTAAGGAATTAGGCTAGAGAGGGTTTAATTATGTGCATTGACAATGCTAGCTTGTGCCTTTTGGTACTAAGAGCAGTATTCTGTCTTGAGATCTGTGCACTTATCTCGAATTCTTGCGCAAGTCTCCCATTGAGGTCAATGAAAGACTTATGTGAAAGTCTGAGTTGTGCATGCTTATCTCACTGAATCACTAAGAATGTTCCGGTGCTGTGAGTGCTGACCTGGTGATGAGCACGGCAGTGTCGTGGTGAGCGATGCCGTTGTCTGGGATGGCATTCCCGTTGCCATTCCGGTTCTGGATGGATTTCTGCCACTTACAGAAGCTGTCCAGGGACTTCCCTGCATGGTGGTTGATCTCTAGAGTCGGCTGACAGAGACAGAGAGGGAACACAAACTGAAATCAACATAATCTGGAAGTGTACAGTGAAATAATCAAATTACTGTATAATCACCTTCAGGTTTTCATAGATGTGCCACTTTTACTATCTGCAACAACCTGACAATAATTTACAAGCCAGAAGGAGTAATGAGACAGACATTCCCCATGTGGACCAATAATACATTTTCACTACATAAACAGAATTTACCAGTTCAACCATAGCTGTGCAATGAGCCTAGTATTAAGCAGCCCAGCCCTCTGCCACGGGGCTATTGGACTGAGCTGATGAGGACAGGAGCTCCCTCTGCTTTGCTCTCTCGCTGCCATTAGCCGCCTTGGCAGAGGGGAGGGAATGCTCTCCTGGCCACAGCTGGGTAAGGCTCGTAACACAGGAATGCCCATGGTGGTGACATAACTAGTAATTGTCTCATCCCACAATCCTTCATCTCTGGGCTCAGTGGGCTGGCTAGTCTATTTTGTTTTCCAGGGGCAGTTTTCAGCTGGAAATGACAGACCCGCTCCGCTCTTCTCAGCAAGACTACTTTTGGTCTTACCCCAACCTCAACAGACCGAACAGCAAGAATAATACTAATACTACTGCTAATGATCATAACATTTATTTATTCATTTCTTTCTTTGTCAGATGACATATGCCCGGGGCAAATTACAGGGGATTATTTTCAGCTGTCTAGTATGAATCATACAGGTTGTTATTAGACTGCCACAGTGTCTTCACCGCAAAACCCCTAGTCCCCCTCTAATACCATTTGAATCATCCGTACGAAGGCTTATTAGGTCCACATTACGCCAGAGAGTGGAACCCTGTCCTGGCACTCAGTCTGACCGCATGCCGTTAGCAGCACGGGGCCTGGTGGACTGGACCGGGACCAAGCACTGACATGACCTTCATGTCAATCCCCAGGCAGCAGGTGGATAGGACACTGGGCCACAGTGAGGCGTGCCTGCCTGCCCGCCCGCCCCAGCTTCATATTTTGCTTTTTATTTTTATATGCACTTTTTCTAGAGCCCTTTTTTCTAGGGCACTAATGTGCGTCATATCAACGACCCGAGAGGTCACCAGCAACAACAAATGCAGTCATGGCTGGGCTGCTTGGCAGGTCGCTCTCTCTCCAATGCCACAAACGGCTCCGCTTACAAGACAGTTTCCACCGAGAGCAGGGTAGGAAAGACACTTAAGCCAAGAATTTGACACAAACAAGGAGCTCATAGATGCTGGCCCGGGAAACCAAGCTGGACTGGACTGGGATGCAGAGCAGAGGCAGGGTGGATGGATGCAGACTCCACTGAGTCCATTGAAAGGCAGAGATTTTTCCAGAATGGGTCTAGAAGAGAATACCTGGTCCTCCATGAGCAGGATGAGGCGGGTCACCACGATGTTCACTGCGTTCCCCAGGCTAGAATCCTGGAACAGTTTGGCAACCTGACCTCCAGGGAAACAAGAAAAGACCAGTCTTAAAAAGAGCTGACACATCATTCATCACTACCACTTACAACCCAAGGGAAAGACACTTGTCATTATTGACACAACTTGTGTAATTTGGGTTACTTTACAATGTGCTTCTGTAGTTTCCTCTGAATGGGCTTTTGTGACAGGATGGATGCAGAACAGTAGAATAAGGCCAACCATTCATTAAAGGCATTTCAGACATGAGTGTGTGTGTAGCCATCTGAGCGACAGGGTGTGAAGTGATATCCTGTAAAAGAAATACTACTGCAGATGTCATGACCTCAGCTACACTATCTGCAGGTGAAGACAGGAGAACCATTCAACACAGTAACAACAATCCCAGACTCAATCCTCAACACAGACACAATAAAGTGGGACAATAGGAGATTATGGGGCTTTTTCAATTTTTTTCCCGACTTTTCCACCCTGCAAGTTGTAGTGATCTGACTCGATGTGAAACTTACAATATTCATGACAGCCAGGATGTACTGCTCGATGTCCCGGCGGCCGTGGTACCCCACCATCATCTTGTCGGCCACCACCAGTGTTTCTACGTAGCGCTCTCTGCTCACAGACCTCTTCAGGGGCAGCTGGCCTCGGCCGATGGGGTTGGGAGGAGTCTTCAGAGTCCTCTGCCACCAGGCCATGCCTTTACCTGGCTTCTCATCTGAGGCACAGTCACACAGACAGAGATAGGGGCTGATGGTACTGATAAAGGAAAGGGTACACTACCTGATAAGAGCCACTCCACAACATTTTGACTGATGGTAAGAGTGACATTAAGGTGAATGTATCAAAACAAGGTTATTATGCCCTGTAAACTGAGACTGCTGTACAGAGTATCATAAACTATGCTAATCCAATCATAAGTAGTTTAAAGGGTCCTGTTGTGCCCAGTACCCAGACAGCTCTACCTACCGATGACACCACAGGACTGGTCCATGTACTGGTGGCGAAGAGATGACCTCTTGTAAACCACATGGGGGCGGCCCTTCCCCCTCTCCGTCCTAGTGAGGTTTTCGGCCGGGGTCAGAGGCTCGACGAGGTACTCTTCACCGCCCGCCACGATCACCCCCTGCTGGAAAAGCCAGGGGCCCTCTGAAGGTTGGTGGTGATGGGACAAGAACTGACATGCACGGAAGTCCCTATCTCTGCTGTCTGTCAGGCCATTTACAGTAGCACTGTCTACAGCCAGCCCTGTGACACCTCATCTCCCCTCAGTGGATACACTACACTGACACTCACACAAAACCCACACACATTCACATACAGCACATACGCACACACACATAACACACACACGCATACCGACACAACACATACACGCACACACACACACATACACACACTTTTACACTCATCATTTGCTGTTGCTACTCTGTTCTTTATTTTACTCTTATTATGATTTATCCTGATGCCTAGTCACTATACCCTGCCTTCATGTACATATCTACCTCAAATACCTTATTATTATCTATCCTGATGCCTAGTCACTTTACCCTGCCTTCATGTACATATCTACCTCAAATACCTTATTATTATCTATCCTGATGCCTAGTCACTTTACCCTGCCTTCATGTACATATCTACCTCAAATACCTTATTATTATCTATCCTGATGCCTAGTCACTTTACCCTGCCTTCATGTACATATCTACCTCAAATACCTCATTATTATCTATCCTGATGCCTAGTCACTATACCCTGCCTTCATGTACATATCTACCTCAAATACCTTATTATTATCTATCCTGATGCCTAGTCACTTTACCCTGCCTTCATGTACATATCTACCTCAAATACCTTATTATTATCTATCCTGATGCCTGGTCACTATACCCTGCCTTCATGTACATATCTACCTCAAATACCTCATTATCTATCCTGATGCCTAGTCTCTTTACCCTGCCTTCATGTACATATCTACCTCAAATACCTTATTATTATCTATCCTGATGCCTAGTCACTTTACCCTGCCTTCATGTACATATCTACCTCAAATACCTTATTATTATCTATCCTGATGCCTAGTCACTTTACCCTGCCTTCATGTACATATCTACCTCAAATACCTTATTATTATCTATCCTGATGCCTAGTCACTATACCCTGCCTTCATGTACATATCTACCTCAAATACCTTATTATTATCTATCCTGATGCCTAGTCACTATACCCTGCCTTCATGTACATATCTACCTAAAATACCTTGTTATTATCTATCCTGATGCCTAGTCACTATACCCTGCCTTCATGTACATATCTACCTCAATACCTCATTATTATCTATCCTGATGCCTAGTCACTATACCCTGCCATGTACATATCTACCTGAAATACCTCGTTCCTCTGCATATTGATCCTGTACTCCCTGTATATAGCTCCACATTGATCTGGTACTGGTACTCCCTGTATATAGCTCCACGTTGATCTGGTGCTGGTACTCCCTGTATATAGCTCCACATTGATCTGGTACTGGTACTCCCTGTATATAGCTCCACATTGATCTGGTACAGGTACTCCCTGTATATAGCTCCATTCTTGTGTATTTTATTTTATTCCTCTTGTGTTGCTATTTTTATTTGTATTATAATTTTTAACTCTGCGTTGTTGGGAAGTGCTCGTAAGCATGCATTTCACGGTTAGGTCTACATCCGTTGTATCTGGCGCATGTGACAAATACATTTTTACTTGATTTGATTTGATACAGTACATACTGTAACTATCCCTGGCCTGGATGATAATCATATCAGTCTCTCATCAGCCTGGGCCTAAACAAACACAGGCTCTCACCAGCCTGGGCCTAAACAAACACAGGCTCTCATCAGCCTGGGCCTAAACAAACACAGGCTCTCACCAGCCTGGGCCTAAACAAACACAGGCTCTCACCAGCCTGGGCCTAAACAAACACAGGCTCTCACCAGCCTGGGCCTAAACAAACACAGGCTCTCACCAGCCTGGGCCTAAACAAACACAGGCTCTCATCAGCCTGGGCCTAAACAAACACAGGCTCTCATCAGCCTGGGCCTAAACAAACACAGGCTCTCACCAGCCTAGGCCTAAACAAACACAGGCTCTCACCAGCCTGGGCCTAAACAAACACAGGCTCTCACCAGCCTGGGCCTAAACAAACACAGGCTCTCATCAGCCTGGGCCTAAACAAACACAGTCTCTCACCAGCCTGGGCCTAAACAAACACAGGCTCTCACCAGCCTGGGCCTAAACAAACACAGGCTCTCATCAGCCTGGGCCTAAACAAACACAGTCTCTCACCAGCCTGGGCCTAAACAAACACAGGCTCTCACCTCTCTCCTAAATTGTTCTGTAGGTCAGATACATAGGGAGAGTGATCCTATCTGAGTGGGGATTCATGAGTCTACAGAGAGGAGATGGGGAGACGCTGTAACACTTCCCCTGATTAGATCTCTTGGCTGCAGCCTCCGAGGGTCACACTGAGTCTCTACAATAGCGGCGCACTTTCACAGTGCACCTAATCCTGTAATGTGTTTAGTGATGCTCTCGTGGACACACAGCGGATTCCCTGCTGAATTAACTTATGCTAGTCTGACCACAAGTAATTATGTGTGTGGTTTATTAACACTTTGTGAGCAGATTAAATCCTTGGTTGTATTTACCCCTGTTATTATGGACCCAATTAGTTATTAGCTGTAAAGACATCACAAGAATCAATGGACAAGGAGAATGCTTTTATCTGTCAAAAGGCATATTGGAATTGTATTATTTGACTGATTTCATTATATCAAAAGGGTCTGCCGTGGGCGGTGGTGCTAGCTGGCTAGCTGGCTCGAGACATACAGCTGTGAACATGCCTTAGTGATGTTATGAGTTGTGACCAGCAGGGGAAGTCTGGTGATAAGAAAGGGCTTTGGTAATACCTTGTTTACGCAGGTGCATTACTGTTCCAGGCCTAGAATAATATGTGGCCAGACAGATGCCCTGATCTAGTCCAGGGTCAGAGCTAACCTAGTACACTGAATCATAATGTTACACTCAGAGGAATCCTCTGGAGCTCCATTAGCCCTGGGTCCCCTGAGGCCAAGGACAACAACACAACAACACAACACCACAACAACACAACAGGGCAACAAGACAACAGGGCAACAAGACAACAACACAACAGCACAACAACACAACAGCACAACAGCACAACAACACAACAGCACAACAACACAACAACACAACAGGGCAACAAGACAACAGGGCAACAAGACAACAGCACAACACCACAACAACACAACAGGGCAACAAGACAACAGGGCAACAAGACAACAGCACAACAACACAACAGCACAACAGCACAACAACACAACAGCACAACAACACAACAACACAACAGGGCAACAACACAACAGGGCAACAACACAACAGGAAATCAGGACAACAAGACAAGAGACTATAGGACAACAGGCCAGTGGTGCTAGCAGTACTAGATGGGTCAGGTTCTTACCAGGCCGTTACAGTTGCTGAGAGCCACCATGCTGGAGTGGGGCTGACCCTGCAGATGGCCTACATAGAGACACTGGGGGGCATAAGGGTGGCTCCAGGCCAGACGGCCCCTCCTCCAGTACTCCACACGGAACTGGTGGGACAGCAGGCCCCCCTGCAGGGTCAAGTTGAGGAAGAAGTTAGTTTTGGGGGTGGAGAGTTGGTAGTACAGCTGGGACGGGTCCTGTTGCTGGTCCTCAGCACTGCGGTGGCTCCGCCGGTGGTGGTTGGGGCTGTCTGCACCTCCATCCAGTGTGTCCAGGGTCTCGCCCTGCGGCCCCACGCGAACCGGGATTACAATTTCATACTGGCCCAGGCTGGACAGGAACGCAGCTGGACAGAGACAGAGAGAGGAGAGAGAGAGAGAGACAGAGCACAAAGGTCAAATTTGACATTTCAATTAAACTTTGGTAAAATATACAGTATGTGCATTATCATCAAGGCTTAAAGCTCTTGAGGACAGGCCAGAGTCAGTCGTGATTAGTGAGATTCTTGAGGACTTCTCAGTCTACGCTATTCCTCCCAAGGATGTTTCCATGGCAACCCTGAAATGGTATACTTCCTGTCTCCGGCTTTGCGCCCGGAGATTTATTGTCCAAACACGACGCTCCAAACACTGCACTAACAGGGGAAACGTAAACAGAAACGAGCCCAGTTTTCATCAAGGCCTTTTGCCTTGTTTTGTGGAGAAACAGCACTCCCCACTGAGAGTAAACAGGCAGGGATTAGTGTCTGTACCTTGTGTCTATGCCCGGCCTCTCTGTATACGTGGCCAGGCCAGCATAAATAAACAGCAAACACCATTACAGCTCCCCAGACCCCTCCAACCCCTAGACCCATTTCACATCCTTCAGCACATTCTGCAACGGCCAGTTATAGGAGCTTTGAAAAACTCCCCTACACCATTTTAGACAACATACACAAATTGCCCCACATAAAAAGTAGTATTTTCATGGTATTTACACAGGAAAGCCTCATGGAGGGCTGGAGTGGACTGGGCAGCATTCAGATAAAATAGATTGTTTCAAAAGTCTACTGTACCCACACTCTCCTCTCCTCCATCCCCCCCTCCGCCCCTACATGGTTCCACAACTGTACAGCTGCTCCGCGTGCCCTGATTGCCTGCCTGCCTGCTTTGTTCTGTGGCTCTCTCTCTGCAGCGCAGCAGCAATCTGTCCAGACACAGCCACCTGATAAGCCTGTCTAATTAATGAGTGTGAGGCAGCTAGTGGGCTGACTTGGCTCCACCACTGTTTTCATAAGGCTGCCATACGGCTGTCAGTCCTCTCCCAATGAACTGTGCCCACATGTGCAGGGTACTTCAAAAGGGAAATATGGCTGGTACAATGGAAATGAGGGGAGCAAAGTTGTCTGTACAGTATAAGTGTACAGTAGGTTGGTCTGAAGGGTCGCATGGCGTCTGATCCTCTCCCAGGTCCCCTACTGGTTCAGAGACCCAGCCATCTATAGGTCATCACACAGTGCTCATGTTATCACAAGACAACATTGGGCATAAAACTGATGGAAAGCTGCTCCCAGCTCTATGGCACCACAGGGCGAACCATTCTTCAGATTATTTTGATCTATTATCTAATCCCCAGGAGGAAGAAACTATCATTACTTACCAATAAACACAACTGGTAAAACAGAGGCCCATAAAAGAGCGCTCACCTTTTATCAAATAAACTGCCATATGCACTACCCAGGATTTGGTTTATTTGAGCTTTTAGAAGAAAGGAACCTTTAATTAGCCTCTTTAAAAATAGAAAAGGAAATGAGAACAGTGGCCCTTTTTACTGTAACGTTCCCAGAGAGGCTACTACCTCCCTTTCTCTTTCTCTCTCTCTCTGGTCTCTCTCTGGTCTCTCTCTCTCTCTCTCTCTCTCTCTGCACCAGATGTGCTGCAGCTGTCTCTAGATTGGGCAGAGTGGTGAGAGGCTCTCTGGTCTCTCTCTCCAGTCTGTCATCCATGCCTGGCTGAAAGAGTCAATCTCAGCCTCAGTCACCATAGGGCCCTGTCAGCAGTTCCTCTACTCAATGCTCATAACTCTGCTCTCAGCTCTGTCTGCCCTGTTTGTCTGTCACCATCTCTGTCTCCCTCCATGTCTCCTTGTCTGTCAGTATTTCTGCCAGTCTGTGTCTGTCTGCCTGTCTGTATCTTGTAGCCCGTCTGTCTGTTGGCCTGTCTATCTGCCTGTCAGCCAGTCTGTCTGTCTGTCTCTCAGCCTGTCTGTCTGTCTGTCTGTCTGTCTGTCTGTCTGTCTGTCTGTCTGTCTGTCTGTCTGTCTGTCTGTCTGTCTGTCTGTCTGTCTGTCTGTCTGTCTGTCTGTCTGTCTGTCTGTCTGTCTGTCTGTCATGTCTCGGCCTGGGACAGTTGACTGTCTGAGTTATGAGACTGTGGTGTGGATCCTCAGTCTGAGGGAAAAGTTATACACATATACAGTGCATCAGTGCAAAACGGTTGTTTTTTTCTTTGTATTTTCTTCTACCAGATCTATTGTGTTATATTCTCCGACATTCAATTCACATTTCCACTAACTTCAAAGTGTTTCCTTTCAAATGGTACCAAGAATATGCATATCCTTGTTTCAGGGCCAAAGCTACAGGCAGATAGATTTGGGTATGTCATTTTAGGGGAAAATTTAAAAAAAGGGGCTATCCCTAAGAAGATTTATTAACAAAAGCACATTTGCGAAAAAAGCACACTCGTTTCACAAATGTCCCTAACCATAAACATCAATACCTTTCTTAAAATGAATACACAGAAGTATATTTTTTCAAACGTGAATATTTAGTTAAAAGAAATTCATGTTAGCAGGCAATATTAACTAAGGGAATTGTGTCACTTCTCTTGCGTTCAGTGCAAGCAGAGTCAGGGTATATGCAACAGTTTGGGCCGCCTGGTTCGTTGCGAACTGTGTGAAGACCGTAATTAATTTGCCAGAATTTTACATAATTATGACATAACATTGAAGGTTGTGCAATGTAACATTGCCACCTGTTCGATAAAATACGGAACGGTTCCGTATTTCACTGAAAGAATAAACGTTTTGTTTTCGAAATGATAGTTTACGGATTTGACCATATTTATGACCAAAGACTCGTATTTCTGTGTTTATTATATTATAATTAAGTCTATGATTTGATACTTGATAGAACATTGAAGAACTGGGAATATTGAACCACCAGCTTTCATATGTTCTCATGTTCTGAGCAAGGAACTTAAACGTTAGCTTTTGTACATGGCACATATTGCACTTTTACTTTCTTCTCCAACACTGTGTTTTTGCATTATTTAAACCAAACTGAACATGTTTCATTATTGTCACGACTTCAACCGAGGCAGGCTCTCCTTCCCGTTCGGGTGGCGCTCGGCGGTCGTCGTCACCGGCCTACTAGCTGCCACTGACTCTTTTTCCTCCCCCTCCTTATGTGTTTATTTGTTACACCTGTGTTTAGGTGATTGTTAATCAGTGTGGCTTTATTAGTCAGCCAGCCCGTACGCTTCCTTGTGCGGGATTGTTCATTTGTACTTTTGGATTCGGGAGTGGATGTATGTATTGTGGACTGGGTTTTGTCTTCCGTGTTGGGACGTTTGTTTATGACACCCAGTAAGTCCGTATTGGACATTGGTTTGCCGGTTGTGCATTAAAAAGAAAGCACCGCATTGAAGCTCTGTTGTTCCTGCGTCTGACTTCACACCCCCCGACACCCAGAGCGTTACAGAATCCCGCACCACGAAATGGAGTCAGCAGGAGCAGCAGCCAACCCTCTCCCATCGATGGAGGAACGGGTTCTCCACCACACCACCATCCTCCATCGGATCGGATCAGCCATGGACCAAATGATGGAGAGAATGGAGCGATGGGAGAGGAGTGGGCTCCTCTCTCCACCTTCGGCCCCCCCCCCTCAGGACTCTCCATCCCCCGGCTCCAGCGCGCTCCGTCTTACGCTCCCGAGGGATTATGATGGAGCGGCGGCGGGGTGTCAGGGGTTCTTACTCCAACTGGAGCTATACCTGGCCACCGTTCGCCCCACTCCCTCGGGAGCGGAGAGGGTGAGTGTCCTCGTCTCCTGCCTAACGGGTCGTGCTCTGGAGTGGGCCAACGCAGTCTGGAATGGCCCGGACTCAGCGAAGGAGCACTACCCAGAGTTTACCTGTCGTTTTCGTGCCGTGTTTGACCACCCCCCAGAGGGCCGAGCGGCGGGTGAGAGACTATTCCATCTCAGGCAGGAGAAGTGGAGCGCACAGGATTACGCGCTGGAGTTCCGGACCTTGGCCGCGGGATCAGGGTGGAACGACAGGGCCCTTATTGACCACTACCGGTGTAGTCTCCGGGAGGACGTCCGCAGGGAGCTAGCGTGTCGGGACACCGCTCTTTCTCTTGATGAGCTTATTGACATGTCCATCCGACTGGATAATCTGCTGGCTGCCCGCGGGCGTTCGGAGAGGGTCCTGTGCGTTCCACCACCCAGCACCCCGGCTCCCATCCCGATGGAGTTGGGAGGGGCCGCACCTAGGGGTATCGGAGGAGGAGGCCCCCCCTGCACCAGCTGTGGTCGGAGAGGACACACGGCCGATCGGTGCTGGGGGGGTCTGTCTGGGAGTCGAGATGGCAGGCGGAACACTTCTCGATCACCCCAGGTGAGTCAGCACCAAACTCACTCAGAACCCCCTGTTGGTCACATGTTTGTCTCAATTTTTTTCCTTTATTTTTTCCCCTCTTCCCAGCATAGGGCACTAGTCGATTCAGGTGCAGCTGGGAACTTTATGGATTGCGGACTCGCCCGTAAGTTGGGCGTTCCGCTTGTGCCGATAGATTCTCCCTTTCCCGTGCACTCCCTAGATAGCCGGCCATTAGGGTCAGGGGTGGTCAGGGAGGCCACAGTTCCCCTGGACATGGTGACGCAGGGGAATCATAGGGAACGTATCAGTCTCTATATTATTGATTCGCCTGCGTTTCCAGTGGTGCTGGGAATTCCCTGGTTGGCCCGGCACAATCCCAATATTTCGTGGAGACAGGGAGTTCTCCAGGGGTGGTCAGAGGAGTGTTCTGGAAGGTGTCTGGGAGTTTCCATTGGTGCCACGTCGGTGGAGAGTCCAGACCAGGGTTCCACGGTGCGCATTCCCCCCGAGTATGCCGATTTGGCAATCGCTTTCTGTAAAAAGAAAGCGACGAAATTACCACCCCATCGACCGGGAAGGGATTGTGCGATAGATCTCCAGGTTAACGCTGCGCTTCCCAAGAGTCACGTGTACCCTTTGTCCCAAGAGGAGACGTTGGCTATGGAGACATATGTCGCGGAGTCTCTGGGACAGGGGTACATTCGGCCCTCCATCTCACCCGTCTCCTCGAGTTTCTTTTTTGTGAAGAAAAAGGAGGGAGGTTTGCGTCCGTGTATTGATTATAGAGGTCTAAATGCCATCACAGTGGGGTTTAGTTACCCACTACCTCTCATCGCTTCGGCGGTGGAATCATTTCACGGAGCGCAGTTCTTTACAAAACTGGACCTCAGGAGCGCGTACAGTCTGGTGCGTATTCGGAAAGGAGACGAGTGGAAAACCGCATTTAGTACCACATCGGGCCACTATGAGTACTGCGTCATGCCGTATGGGTTAAAGAATGCTCCAGCCGTTTTCCAATCCTTTGTAGACGAGATTCTCAGGGACCTGCACGTGCAGGGGGTGGTTGTGTATATCGATGACATTCTGATCTACTCAGCTACTCACGCCGCGCATGTATCTCTGGTACGCAAAGTGCTTGGCAGACTGCTGGAGCATGACCTATACGTCAAGGCTGAGAAGTGTGTGTTCTCCAAACAAGCCGTCTCCTTCCTGGGTTATCGCATTTCCACCTCGGGGGTGGTGGTGGAGAGTGACCGCATTAAGGCCGTGCGTAATTGGCCGACTCCGACCACGGTAAAAGAGGTGCAGCGGTTTTTGGGTTTTGCCAACTACTACCGGAGATTTATCCGGGGTTTTGGTCAGGTAGCGGCTCCCATTACCTCACTGCTAAAGGGGGGCCCGGTGCGGTTGCGGTGGTCAGCAGCGGCGGACGGAGCTTTCAACAGGTTGAAGGCTCTGTTCACGGATGCGCCCGTGTTGGCGCATCCGGACCCCTCTTTAGCATTCATAGTGGAGGTGGACGCGTCCGAGGCTGGGGTGGGTGCCGTGCTATCACAGCGCTCGGGTACGCCACCAAAACTCCGCCCCTGCGCTTTCTTCTCTAGGAAGCTCAGCCCAGCGGAGCGTAACTATGATGTGGGGGACCGGGAGTTGTTAGCGGTGGTCAGGGCTCTGAAGGTGTGGAGACACTGGCTTGAGGGGGCTAAGCACCCCTTTCTCATCTGGACCGACCACCAGAATCTGGAGTATATTCGGGCAGCTCGGAGACTGAACCCACGTCAGGCAAGGTGGGCCATGTTTTTCACCCGGTTTCGGTTCACGTTATCCTATAGACCAGGCTCCCAAAACGTAAAGGCTGACGCACTGTCCCGCCTTTACGACACGGAGGATAGGTCCACCGAACCCACTCCCATCCTCCCCGCCTCGAGGCTGATAGCGCCAGTGGTATGGGAGGTAGACTCGGACATCGAGCGGGCGCTACGGGCGGAACCCGCGCCTCCTCAGTGTCCGGCGGGACGTTAGCTCGGGACGTTAGGGTTTATGTCTCCTCCTGTTCGGTATGCGCTCAGAGTAAGGCTCCTAGGCACCTTCCTAGAGGGAAGTTGCAACCCCTCCCCGTTCCACAACGGCCATGGTCTCATCTGTCCGTAGACTTCCTGACCGATCTTCCCCCGTCTCAGGGAAACACTACGGTTCTGGTAATTGTGGATCGGTTTTCTAAGTCCTGCCGTCTCCTCCCGTTGCCCGGTATCCCTACTGCCCTACAGACTGCGGAGGCCTTATTCACCCACGTCTTCCGGCACTACGGGGTGCCGGAGGACATCGTTTCTGATCGGGGCCCCCAGTTCACGTCCCGAGTATGGAGGGCGTTCATGGAGCGTCTGGGGGTCACGGTCAGCCTGACTTCCGGTTATCACCCCGAAAGTAATGGGCAGGTGGAAAGAGTGAACCAGGAGGTGGGTAGGTTTCTGCGGTCGTATTGCCAGGACCGGCCAGGGGAGTCGGCGAGATACATTCCCTGGGCCGAGATGGCCCAGAACTCACTACGCCACTCCTCTACTAATGTGTCCCCCTTTCAGTGTGTGTTGGGGTACCAGCCGGTCCTGGCACCATGGCATCCGAGCCAGACCGAGGCTCCTGCGGTGGAGGAGTGGGTACAGCGCTCCAAGGAGACCTGGAGGGCCGTCCAGGAGTCCCTACAACAAGCTACTAGAAGGCAGAAGAGGAGCGCTGACCGCCACCGCAGTGAGGCCCCCGTGTTTGTACCGGGGGAAAGGGTCTGGCTCTCGACCCGAAACCTGCCCCTCCGCTTGCCCTGCCGGAAGCTGGGGCCGCAGTGTGTAGGGCCCTTCAAAGTCCTGAGGAGAATAAACGAGGTGTGTTATCGATTAAAACTCCCTTCCTATTATCGTATTAACCCCTCGTTTCATGTGTCTCTCCTCAGGCCGGTGGTAGCTGGTCCCCTGCAGGACGGTGAGGTGCCGGAGGTCCCTCCTCCCCCTCTGGACATCGAGGGGTCCCCGGCGTACACGATACGGGCCATTCTGGACTCGAGACGCCGGGTGAGGGGCCTGCAGTACCTCGTGGACTGGGAGGGGTACGGTCCGGAGGAGAGGTGCTGGGTACCGGTGGAGGACATTTTGGATCCATCTATGTTAAGGGATTTCCATCGCCTCCATCCGGATCGCCCTGCGCCTCGTCCTCCGGGTCGACCTCGAGGCCGGTGTCGGCGCGCTGCGGGAGCCGCGCGTCAGAGGGGGGGTACTGTCACGACTTCAACCGAGGCAGGCTCTCCTTCCCGTTCGGGTGGCGCTCGGCGGTCGTCGTCACCGGCCTACTAGCTGCCACTGACTCTTTTTCCTCCCCCTCCTTATGTGTTTATTTGTTACACCTGTGTTTAGGTGATTGTTAATCAGTGTGGCTTTATTAGTCAGCCAGCCCGTACGCTTCCTTGTGCGGGATTGTTCATTTGTACTTTTGGATTCGGGAGTGGATGTATGTATTGTGGACTGGGTTTTGTCTTCCGTGTTGGGACGTTTGTTTATGACACCCAGTAAGTCCGTATTGGACATTGGTTTGCCGGTTGTGCATTAAAAAGAAAGCACCGTATTGAAGCTCTGTTGTTCCTGCGTCTGACTTCACACCCCCCGACACCCAGAGCGTTACAATTATTTATTTGAGGCTAAATAGATTTTATTTATGTATTATATTAAGTTAAAATAAAAGTGTTCATTGTTCATTCAGTATTATTGTAATTGTCATTATTACAAATACACTGCTCAAAAAAATAAAGGGAACACTTAAACAACACAATGTAACTCCAAGTCAATCACACTTCTGTGAAATCAAACTGTCCACTTAGGAAGCAACACTGATTGACAATAAATTTCACATGCTGTTGTGCAAATGGAATAGACAACAGGTGGAAATTACAGGCAATTAGCAAGACACCCCCAAAAAAGGAGTGGTTCTGCAGGTGGTGACCACAGACCACTTCTCAGTTCCTATGCTTCCTGGCTGATGTTTTGGTCACTTTTGAATGCTGGCGGTGCTTTCACTCTAGTGGTAGCATGAGACGGAGTCTACAACCCACACAAGTGGCTCAGGTAGTGCAGCTCATCCAGGATGGCACATAAATGCGGGCTGTGGCAAGAAGGTTTGCTGTGTCTGTCAGCGTAGTGTCCAGAGCATGGAGGCGCTACCAGGAGACAGGCCAGTACATCAGGAGACGTGGAGGAGGCCGTAGGAGGGCAACAACCCAGCAGCAGGACCGCTACCTCCGCCTTTGTGCAAGGAGGAGCAGGAGGAGCACTGCCAGAGCCCTGCAAAATGACCTCCAGCATGCCACAAATGTGCATGTGTCTGCTCAAACGGTCAGAAACAGACTCCATGAGGGTGGTATGAGGGCCCGACGTCCACAGGTGGGGGTTGCGCTTACAGCCCAACACCGTGCAGGATGTTTGGCATTTGCCAGAGAACACCAAGATTGGCAAATTCGCCACTGGCGCCCTGTGCTCTTCACAGATGAAAGCAGGTTCACACTGAGCACATGTGACAGACGTGACAGAGTCTGGAGACGCCGTGGAGAACGTTCTGCTGCCTGCAACATCCTCCAGCATGACTGGTTTGGCGGTGGGTCAGTCATGGTGTGGGGTGGCATTTTTTGGGGGGGCCGCACAGCCCTCCATGTGCTCGCCAGAGGTAGCCTGACTGCCATTAGGTACCGAGATGAGATCCTCAGACCCCTTGTGAGACCATATGCTGGTGCGGTTGGCCCTGGGTTCCTCCTAATGCAAGACAATGCTAGACCTCATGTGGCTGGAGTGTGTCAGCAGTTCCTGCAAGAGGAAGGTATTGATGCTATGGACTGGCCCGTCCGTTCCCCAGACCTGAATCCAATTGAGCACATCTGGGACATCATGTCTCGCTCCATCCACCAATGCCACGTTGCACCACAGACTGTCCAGGAGTTGGTGGATGCTTTAGTCCAGGTCTGGGAAGAGATCCCTCAGGAGACCATCCACCACCTCATCAGGAGCATGCCCAGGCGTTGTAGGGAGGTCATACAGGCACGTGGAGGCCACACACACTACTGAGCCTCATTTTGACTTGTTTTAAGGACATTACATCAAAGTTGGATCAGCCTGTAGTGTGGTTTTCCACTTTAATTTTGAGTGTGACTCCAAATCCAGACCTCCATGTGTTGATACATTTGATTTCCATTGATCATTTTTGTGTGATTTTGTTGTCAGCAAATTCAACTATGTAAAGGAAAAAGTATTTAATAAGAATATTTCATTCATTCAGATCTAGGATGTGTTATTTTAGTGTTCCCTTTATTTTTTTGAGCAGTGTATATATATATACAAAAATTGGCCGATTAATCGGTATAGGCTTTTTTTGGTCCTTCAATAATTGGTATCGGTATCGGTGTTGAAAAATCATAATCGGTCGACCTCTAATCTACACACAATACCCCATAATGACAAAGTGAAAACAGGTTTTTAGACATTTTAGCAAATGCATTAAAAATAAGAAACGAAAATACCTTATTTACATAAGTATTCAGACCTTTTGCTATGAGACTCAAAATTGAGCTCAGTTGCATCCTGTTTCCAATGATCATCCATGAGAAGTTTCTACAACTTGATTGGAGTCCACCTGTGGTAAATTAAATTGATTGAACATGATTTGGAAAGGCACACACCTATCTATATTAGGTCCCACAGTTGACAGTGCATGTCAGAGCAAAAATCAAGCCTTGAGGTCGAAGTAATTGTCCGTAGGTCTCCGGCAAAGGATTGTGTCGAGGCACAGATCTGGGGAAGGGTACCAAAAAAATGTCTGCAGCATTGAATGTCCCCAAGAACACAGTGGCCTCCATCATCAAGAGTCTTCCTAGAGCTGGCCCGCCCAGCCAAACTGAGCAATCTGTTTAAGGGCTATTTTACCAAGGAGAGTGATGGAGTGCTGCATCAGATGACCTGGCATCCACAATCACCCGACCTCAACCCAACTGAGATGGTTTGGGATTAGTTGGACCGCAGAGTGAAGGAAAAGCAGCCAACAAGTGCTAAGCATATGTGGGAACTCATTCAAGACTGTTGGAAAAGCATTCCAGGTGAAGCTGGTTGAGAGAATGCCAAGAGTGTGCAAAGCTGTCATCAAGGCAAAGGGTGGCTACTTTGAAGAATCTAAAATCTAAAATATATTTTGATGTGTTTAACACTTTTTGGGTTACTACATGATTCCATATGTTTTATTTCATCGTTTTGATGTCTTCACTATTATTCAACAATGTAGAAAATAGTCAAAATAAATAAAAACCCTTGAATGAGTAGGTGTGTCCAAACTTTGACTGGTACTGTATACATTTCATAAAATGGTTTAATAACCCTGAACTAAATGACTTAATGCCACTACCATGATGGCTTACCTCATTATTCACTTATTTCAAGGGAAAAGGGAGAGAATATTTTTTCTAAAATAAAACAATTCTCCAACTACGCCATGTCTGCATATTTGTCCTCTCTTTCTTTTAAATAAACACAAAGACACTAGCCAAATATACTCTGCAGCTTGTCTAGAATTGCAGCAGCAAATATAGGCAGATTTCATGCCCTCAGCAAATTTCCCATTTTCTAATTCTGTTTTTGTTGAAGGTTTTAATCTAGAATGACTTAAAGGGGTTACCATTCTGTGAGATAACAACTTACACTTGGCCAGGAGTCAATATCCATTTTGGGAGACATGACTAGCGTGGAGGAATCTAACAGTGGCGCTGTAATGTATAAGGCCAGACGTACTGCAATTGAATTTCAAACCATTAACAAATTAAGCTATGACCTACTTGTTGCATTTTCCAGTGAATACTTGTGATAAATGCTAACTAATAAAAAAAATATTACCGTCAATCATCAATGGAGCTGGTTTCATTTTTGGGTTAGAAAAGTGTCCTTCTGGCCTCCCGAGTGGCGTAGCGGTCTAAGTCACTGCATCGCAGTGCTTGAGGCGTCACTACAGACCCGGGTTCGATCCCGGGCTGTGTCACAACCGTCCGTGACCGGGTGTCCCATAGAGCGGCACACAATTGGCCTAGTGTCGTCCGGGTTAGGGGAGGGTTTGGCCGGGGGGGGCTTTACTTGGCTCATTGCACTCTAGCGACTCCTTGTGGCGGGCCGGGCGCCTGCAGGCTGACTGCGCTCGTCAGTTGAACGGTGTTTCCTCTGACACATTGGTGCAGCTGGCTTCCGGGTTAAGCTGGCAGGTGTTAAGAAGCGTGGTTTGGTGGGTCATGTTTCGGGGGACACATGATTTGACCTTTGCCTCTCCTGAGCCCTTTGGGGAGTTGCAGTGATGAAACAAGATCGTAATTGGATCGCAATTGTATATCACAAAATTGGGGAGAAAAAGGGGGTAAAATACAACAACAAAAATTATACAAAAAAAAGTGTCCTTCTAGAGCTTAGTTTAAACAGAGAACCTAAATGAATGGGCCTGTGTGGTTTTTAAGGAAGCAGTGTGGCAGACAATTGGAAACATGACGTACATGGTGCAGAGGTTAAGCATAGGAAATACACAATCAGTGCCTTGTTCTGCATGACAAGCCATGGACACTCTGGGTATTTACGTCCAAGCCTAAATGGGATTGGTCTGGCTGAGGAGTGGTGGGGTTAGGGTTAGGGAGTTGGCGCATGGCTCTCTGTCTCTGAAGTTGATTTGTGAGAGCAGGGTTCAAGTTTAGCAGGGCCACTGCCCTGGTGTGTGGGTCAGGTTAGAAGGCGCCCTCCCCACTGTATGGAACAGCTCATTGAATTGGTCCTTTACCTGTTTGAGTGAGGCACCAGGACTGGAAATGTTGAAGCACTTTCACAGTTCAGGATAGGGAATAATACAATATGATAGTAATAATAACATACTGCAATCATACTGTATATTCAGGATAAACATTTACACATTTAAACATGTCCATTTATGTCAAACAGAATAGAAGAAAGTAGTCGACCCGATCTCTGCTCACCTTGTGACTGGGTGAACTTTTCAGCAGTCTGACTTTCTGCGACCTCGGTGGCAACCATGACGATGATGACAACAATGCAGGCCAAGGTCCTCCATAGTATTTCCATGGTTACTACAGCAAGCTTCAGTGCGGTTCCCAGGCCTCTGTCCCAACATGTCTTCTGCCCTCTGATGCCCCTCGCTCACCAATGGGACGCAGTGCACTCAAGGGCCATGGCAGCAGGATAGACCTCTAGAGACTGGACTGGAGAGCTCTGGACACACAGCCTCTCTGCTTCTATCTCTCTGGTAGAACCACGGTCAGGAGAAGATTCTGATAGAGAGACTGTCTCTGAGTACAGCAGCAGCAACAGCAGACTCTATAATGTACTGTGGCCTCTCTGTGGAAGAGAAACAGGTTAGTGTGAGGGGAGAGTGGGGAGGGAGAGAGAGAGAGCATGAGATCCACCTGACCCTAATGGCCCCCCTCTGACAACACAAATATATCTAGTCTGTAGTCAGTGCCTCATAAACAGCCATCTCCCACTGCGTCTTCAGCTAATCAATAATTTCTCCTGTCACAGGAAAACTGTGGCTGACAATCTGACGACTAGGGTTTGCAAGTCTTGACCTGGGGGCCACTGTGTCTATTTTTGTGGTCTGAAATGAGTTAAAGCAGAAAGGAAGACATTGATCTTTTAAAACGCTGTGCTTAGGCTGAGCAGGGTTGGAAGTGGGTGCTATGTCAGTGGCTGTGGCTGTGGAGGAAAATGACCCAATTTGAGAGAAGCAGCGGGTTTCTTCCACACTCACTCTGGGCCTAATGTGGCCTGGCCCCATAGAGGCAGACACACAGCGAGAATAGGCCATTAGCCACAGATCAGGCTTTTGTTGGGAGATCAAAATGGCCTTTGAAAAAGCAACATTGGTTATTATTACATTAAAACACTGAAGATTTCCTTTTCGCCATTGCACTTTGAAGTGTACAGAGGAGTTAAAAGCCTGGATGAAGAGGAGTCCTATTTACAGTAACATTGTGACTTTTGTTCCTAAGCCTTTTTGGCAATGTCATTGAGAGGCCCAAACCCAATCTTTGATACCGTTCCCTGCCACACTGCCCACCTCCCTCCCTCCATTCCCCCTCTATCGCTCTCTCAGTGTGTCTGAGTAAAGAACAGAGAGCAGACACACTGGCTCAGATGGGATGGCTGGCGGCAAACCAACTGTAGGCAAAGGTAATCGGAAGCAGATGGGAAATTATTTGGTGACGAGCGTGAGGGAACAAGTTGCTTGCCTCCTGACAAAAACATTACTAACAGGGAATTCAAAGCTCAAGGGGCTGAAAGAGAGATGGGAGAGAGTGTGCTGTTCAGTCCAGCTGGGAGAGCCATTCTTGAATACCAACACACTGGTTATGAATACGTGTAGGTGTGTGTGTTTGTATTTGTATGTGTAGGTGTGTATTTGTATTTGTGTGTGTGTGTATGTGTGTTTGGTTTTACTATCCTTGTTGGGACCAGAAGCCCTCACAAGGATAGTAAAACAAGGAAAGCTATTTTAGGGTTAGGTGTTAGGGTTAGGAGTTAGGGGTTAGGTTAAGGGTTAGGGAAAATATGATTTTGAATGAAAATGAATTGTTTGGTCCCCACAAGGATAGTAAAAAAAGTGTGTGTGTGAGAGAGAGGGAGAGGGGGGGGCAGCCGACACAGAGAAGTAAGTGGGATAGATGTATGCTTAATGTGCCTCTGGTTCCCTGAGTCCCAGTGCAGCAGTGCAGCAGTGCAGCAGTTCATGGTATAATACAGTCCTAAAACACTAAGGGGGCTTTGTGTTCCAACTTAAATGTGGAGCAACTGTAAACCCCTCTCCTCTCTCCATCTCCACAGCCCTCCCTTGCTCCCTCTCTTCGCCCCTTCCGACCCCTCCCTCCAGGCTTTTTTCAGTAATTTCCTGCTTGGCCAAACTCTCTTTTATTTTCATTACTTCTTGTTGGAGTCTAATTCTATTGTGGGGTTATTACACTTGCAGCAATATATCAAATGTGTCCATTAAAACTATTTCTCATCTTGTTTACTTAATCGGACCCCCTATGATTGCCTTTGTGTTTTTAAACAAGGCTACTTAAAAGCTTTACTGACTGTCTTCAAGTTCTCCCTACACTAACTAAATCCTTGCTCAGTTAGGAAACATAACAACAATTTGGTTGAATGGGGATTTTCACAATCTCTTGAAAGTGATTTTGTCATTTGTCTTTGGGGGTCTGTTTTGCAACAGTTTTCCTTTCAGAAAGATAATATTGATGTGTTAAGCTTTTCAACATATCTACTGCATTGGAAAAGGCAGTGACAAGTATGTTTTTGCAGACTATCTATAGTGATGCTGCCAGGAAGCGTCCAGACAGAATTTAAAATACTAAACAAACCCATATGACACGCTCAATGTAAAGGCTCTCAGTCTCTCTAAGAATCGCAGATGCTAAGTGTCCCCTGCTCAGCTCCTAACACCACCCTCACTGTGCTCCTCTGAAGAAACCACTATGATTGTCCACTCCCCCCCTCTCTCCTTTCTGATATCAGACTGACTCATCACTCCCTCATAGTATGTAATTTCTGAGTTATATTCAAGTAGGGGAGAGTGTGGCCTCGCCTCTTCACTATACTGTAAACACATCAACACTAAGTGAAAACTGGGAGCTCATGCAACACATAGCCTAGATACTTGTATCACCCTGACAGCAGTCATTCCCTCAGAAGTGGCTTCGAAAAGCAAGCTCAATTCACATGACTCCTCCATGTTAAGCCTTCCACAACAAACAACAGATGAGGTGATACAAATAATAGGGAGAATAAAGTAAGGGATCTGAGTCTAAACACTAGTGGCATTCCTCCTTCAATCCCCCCCCCCCCCCCAAAAAAAACTATCTGGAGGTGAAAAGTGTGAACATAAACAATTTGGCTTGTCAGACAGCCAAGGATGCGCACTCTGAAAATGAGCCGTAGTCTAAGACAATATTTTCTGAGAGCTGACTTCAGGTGAGCTGAGTCAGTCAGCAACTCTAGACCGTACAGAAGAGAGGCAGTTTAAGCATTGAGTTCTTGAGTTTCATATTTCTCATGCTACATACTCACAGACAAAGACAGACTACAGATTTGTCCATTCTCCTCAGTCAGTTGAGAGAGACCTAGGAACCTCACATGCAGCTCAAACACTGGGCAGACCTACCATGGTGAAGCTACTGGATGTGAAAGGCATTCACAATATGACCAAAACATCAATACGTTTTGTGACACAAATCCTTTCCATACATTTTTTTATTTAACCAAGCAACACCAACATTGGATTTTGTTACAAAAGATGCCACAAGCCTAATATCAGCACTAGTTCACTTCTGGGTCAGTCTCATAAATCTGATCATTGGCTGAGGAAGAAGAGCACTATGGGAGGGGGGGGGGGGGGGGGTATCTGTATGGACTGCTTGTACCAGATATACAACTCTATGTTCAATGTTCAATGAATCACTATGCAACTCCTTCAAGGTACTTGATTTGTGTTTTTTTTGTAAAATATTTGTTTGAGGTGTGTGTGTGCGTGTGTATGAGAGAGAGACAGAGAGAGTGACAGACAGACAGATATCACCCAAACACACAAATATTCATCAAACACTTTTAAACAGTGCAGTAGTTCACTGATGTCTTGAAGAATCCACTTCTGCCTATTCTTTCTCCAACTCTTGCAGGAGCATTGCTTGCTCCCTCGCCCGTCAGAAACCCTCATAAGACTATGGGCATGTGCCATGTGACACTACATGCTGCTGCTCCCAGGCATCAGACCAGCACCATCTCTCATCGCCCACAACCTATGGGTTCAGCTTTTCAAATAACAGTATCCATTTCACTCAACTATATGGGGAAAGTGTTTTGGATCCATGACAGTTTCTTCATTAAACTCAACGCAATTAAACAAAGAAATGACAACGACAATGGTGTTAATATACAATTCAAAATATTCTACTTTACTGAGAAATCAACCCCATCACAAAATATCATGGTCTGACTCTACCTGATAATTCCATGGTCATTTTCGAGTTGTGAAAAATTACTTTAAATAGCTGTAAAATCGATATGGAAGACTTCTAAAGAAGTCGTCAAGCATTTTTGCGGAATGGACTTTGCTCTCATAATTCAGCCTACAGAGAAGTGCACAATAGGTTAACGAAAGATGCGTTTAAAATAAGTTTAAAAATGAGAGTCCAGTACCTTTTTCATATCCCTGTCCAGGTTCACTATGGTTGCCTCTCAGGGTTTACGATGTCTTTCTCCTGTTCTCCTTTAAGACGTGTCAGTTGCCTTGAAAAGTTATGTCTGTATTGAGCCGAGGATCGTAGATGAGTGGACCTCTCCTGCTCCCAGGGTCCCACTGCCAAAGCGACGCGGTGGATGCCTGCTCGTTCGCCCGCTCTCACTTCTGCGTACTAGACCAGGAAGTGAAAATGGTAATGGTAGCGTCTATACGCACGGAGGAGCTACACCAAAGGTTTTTGGCTACAGAAAACAGAGGGGGCCCAATGTGATGTTTATAACACAACTACAACCAAACTTATGCAACAACATATAAAGACATACATGTTGTTCCAATGGACGTTTACAATATGATATTTCGATGAAAAAGTTCAGCTATACATCATGCTTGCAAGAAAAGCGACTTCCATAATAACCTGGTTTAAGAGACGGGAGAGAGGCTGGTTCTTATGGGAATTTTAATAAAAATAAACGTTTTATCAAAGACAACGTTATTTTTGATAAGCCAAATTCATTTTGTGAAAAACATTCTATAATATGTAGGATTTCCTACTTTCAGATTTTTCGAACTCACTTCTTCGTTTTCACTGGTGCAGTTTGCTATAGAACATTCACAGATTAAACACTGCAGAAACTCCGATTAGCTAGATAAAAGGATATGTTTTAATCGGAGTACTCATCAACTACGACTTTACCCAAAATAGGCCTATGGCATTTACATGACTAATGCAGGCATACATATAAACCCAGAATGAGGTTGCACTGTCAGGTCTGGTGTGGAGACGTTGCTGTAGTAGGTTCTATTTGACCTAGTAGTACCAGTGGGTTATTATGATGACAGTGTAGTTACCTGAATAGTTAAAGTAGAAGTTCACTTTATTTTAACCAAATTTCTATTTTTAATGTACATTTATCTGCAATGTATATTTGATCTGCAATGTAATGAAAAATATGAAAAATATCTGAATTGTAAATGTATCCGCAATGTAAATTTATCTGCAATGTTTTATTCCATTTCGCTGCACAGCTGGTAGGGGAAAACATTTGATTTGCACAGAGTGGATCATTGCATTACGAATAAAGTCAGAGTGACACAATTTCATGTGGACAACATCTAAAGACCTGCATCACTAAACTGGTTGCGTTGTAATTTCTAAAAGGAAGTATTTGGGTGTTTTTGGAGCCTTTGTTCATGTTTTTCTGTGCAACTGCAGAACAAGCATGAGGAGTATATCACTGGTAGGGTAAGTTTCTCAAAAACAATTAAGATCACAAAGATCTAGGCACTTCTATAATGCCATTAACATCAAAAATAGAGATTTGGTTCAAATATAGTGAACGTCTCCTTTAATCCAGACCGCCCTCTGTAGTTGATTTTGAGCATGGCCTTCTTCAAACTTTATTTTGTAAAGTATGGTAGGCAATGCATTGGCCCTGTTTTGAAATGTGGCCTCCAACATACAGTGCATTCGGAAAGCATTCAGACCCCTTTACATTTTCCACATTTTCCCTCATCAATCTACACACAATACGACATAATGACAAAGCGAAAACAAGGCAAAAAAACAAAACAGAAATACCTTATTTACATAACTATTCAGACCTTTTGCTATGAGACTCGAAATTGAGCTCAGGTGCATCCTGTTTCCATTGATCATTCTTGAGATGTTTCTACAACTTGAAACAACTTGAAACATGTGGTAAATTCAATTGATTGGACATGATTTGGAAAGGCACACACCTGTCTATATAAGGTCCCACAGTTGGCAATGCATGTCAGAGCAAAAACCAAGTCATGAGGTCGAAGGAATTTTTAAAATTGTATTTATTTATTTCACCTTTATTTAACCAGGTAGGCCAGTTGAGAACAAGTTCTCATTTACAACTGCTACCTGGTCAAGATAAAGCAAAGCAGTGCGACACAAACAACACAGAGTTACACATGGGATAAACGAACGTATAGTTAATAACACAATCGAAAAATCTAAATACAGTGTGTGCAAATGTAGTAAGATTAGGAAGTAAGGCAAGAAATAGGCCATAGTGGCGAAATAATTACAATTTAGCAATTAAACAATGGAGTGATGGATAGGGCAGAAGATGAATGTGCAAGTAGAGATACTGGGGTGCAAAAGAGCAAAACAATAAATAACAATATGGGGATGAGGTAGTTGGGTGGGCTATTTACAGACGGGCTGTGTACAGATAAACTGCTCTGACAGTTGATGCTTAAAGTTAGTGAGAGAGATATAAGACTCCAGCTTCAGTGATTTTTGCAATTTGTTCCAGTCATTGGCAGCAGAGAACTGGAAGGAAAGGCGGCCAAAGGGGAGTTGGCTTTGGGGATGACCAGTGAAATATACCTGCTATGGGTGGGTGCTGCTATGGTGACCAGTGAGCTGAGATTAGGCGGGGCTTTACCTAGCAAAGACTTATAGATGACCTGGAGCCAGTGGGTTTGGCGACGAATATGTAGTGAGGGCCAGCCAACGAGAGCATACAGGTCGCAGTGGTGGGTAATATATGGGGCTTTGGTGACAAAACGGATGGCACTGTGATAGACTACATTGAATTTGCTGAGTAGAGTGTTGGAGGCTATTTTGTAAATTACATCGCCGAAGTCAAGGATCGGTAGGATGGTCAGTTATACGAGGGTATGTTTGGCAGCATGAGTGAAGGATGCTTTGTTGTGGAATAGGAAGCCGATTCTAGATTTAATTTTGGATTGGAGATGCTTAATGTGAGTCTGGAAGGAGAGTTTACAGTCTAACCAGACACCTATGTATTTGTAGTTGTCCACATATTCTAGGTCAGAACCGTCCAGAGTAGTGATGCTAGACGGGCGGGTGCAGGCAGCGATCGGTTGAAGAGCATGCATTTAGTTTGACTTGCATTTAAGAGTAGTTGGAGGCCACGGAAGGAGTGTTGTATGGCATTGAAGCTCGTCTGGAGGTTTGTTAACACAGTGTCCAAAGAAGGGCCAGAAGTATACAGAATGATGTCATCTGTGTAGAGGTGGATCAGAGAATCACCAGCAGCAGAGCTCCAAGAGCTCCAAGAAAGGATTGTGTCGGGGCACAGATCTGGGGAAGGGTAGCAAAACATTTCGGCTGCATTGAAGATCCCCAAGAACACAGTGGCCTCCATCATTCTTAAATGGAAGAAGTTTGGAACCACGAAGACTCTTCCTGGAGCTGGCCGCCCGGCCAAACTGAGCAATCCTGGGCAGTGGGCCGGGAGGTGACCAGGAACCCGATGGTCACTCTGACAGAGCACCAGAGTTCCTCTGTGGAGATGGGAGAACCTTCCAGATGGACAACCATCTCTGCAGCACTCCATCAATCAGGCCTTTATGGTAGAGTGGCCAGAAGGAAGCCACTCCTCAGTAAAAGGCACATGACAGCCCGGTTGGATTTTGCCAAAAGGCACCTAAAGGACTCTCAGACCATGAGAAACAAGATTCTGTGGTCTGATGAAACCAAGATTGAACTCTTTGGCCTGAATGCCAAGCATCACGTCTGGAGGAAACCTGGCACCAGCCCTACGGTGAAGAACGGTGGTGGCAGCATCATGTTGTGGGGATGTTTTTCAGCAGCAGGGACTGGGAGACTAGTCAGGATCGATGGAAAGAGGAACTGCGCAAAGTACAGAGAGATCCTTGATGAAAACCTGCTCAGGACCTCAGACTGGGGTGAAGGTTCACCTTCCAACAGGACAACGACACTATGCACACACCCAAGACAATGCAGGAGTGGCTTCGGGACAAGTCTCTGAATGTCCTTGAGTGGCCCAGCCAGAGCCCATACTTGAACCCGATCGACAATCTCTGGAGAGACCTGAAAATAGCTGTGCAGTGACGCTCCCCATCCAACCTGACAGAGCTGGAGAGGATCTGCAGAGAAGAATGGGAGAAACTCCCAAAATACAGATGTTTCAAGCTGGTAGCGTCATACCCAAGAGGACTCAAGGCTGTAATCGCTGCCAAAGGTGCTTCAACAAAGTACTGAGTAAAGGGTCTGAATACTTATGTAAATGTGATATTTCACTTTTTTTGTTTTATATAAATTAGCAAAAATGTCTAAACCAATTTTTGCTTCATCATTATGGGGTATTGCGTGTAGATCGATGAGTGAAAAAACGAATTAATCAATTTTAGAATAAGGCTGTAACGTTAACAAAATGTGGAAAAAGTCAAGGGGTCTGAATACTTTCCGAATGCACTGTATTTGAATGTTCCATCTAACCATTAAAACCTCTGTCATAGCCTCACTGCTGGAAGGTCGTGGTGGCAGGCTACAGGTGGAGACAGAAGATTGGGGCTGCTGTTTCAGATGGCTGTATAGAGAACTGCTGTCACTTCATGTAGCTGAGGTAAGGATGTAGGTTAGTTTCTCTGTGAAGATTCCTGGACTGTATCGATCAACCGACATAGTTTTCCTGCACCCTCACACTATCACTGATGCCTCTGCTCTGTCACCAGACTCAGCTACTCTCTCTCTGAGGCCAACCTGTCTAGCTCTGACTTCTCTTCCCTTGGTTCCAGTGAAATAGTTTATGGTGAGTGCATCTTAAGTCAGTCCTGTGTTTTTTATATACTTATTTGCAATAGAATAAATAGGATTATATTTTTATATTTATATAACAAGGCTTTTGTCTTTCGGAGATGGAAAAAATCTAAAGTTGAAATGCTGTTACTTTAATCTACTTTGAAGTATACTAATACAATATTTTAGACTGAATTTATATCAATGATATATATAAAAGACTGTTCTGGAAATGTCTGTTCCCTTGTAACCAGTGCCTTGAACACATTTAAGTGTTAATACGTTTCTATTAGCAGAGTTTATGCTGTAACAAATGCTAAATGTGTTCACCACAGTGTGGCAAAGACATTCTAGCTGTGGCTTCAAAAGTAGAGATTATATTTATAAATAGTTGTTTTCATTGTGTATATGAATAGAAAGCCAAAAGGGGGTACGGTTTTCAAGTGGACACACCCAAGGGTTCTATGTGTGTTGTTTATTGCTTGTAACTTTCTATTTTATTTTGAGACTTGTTGGCACATGTAATCAGATAATTATTATAAAATAGATTACCAATACTGTGCTTTGTATGAAAATAAGGTGCTGTCTTTTTATATTATTTTTAAGAGACTCGTTCTCGTCTAGATGACAGACCAACCTTCTGTGACATGTACGGACCTACTGTAAACCAGTTGAACCAATGCAATGGAATATCTATAAAATACAACATGATTTGCCTGTTGAGATAGGTCCCTGGCTTAAACATGACTGGCTAAACTAGTGTCCTGAGGATCTGAGGACTTCTGGGCCCATGTGTAGCTCAACTCTTTACAGAGATGCCACAACCCAGATCACTGAGACTGATGCGTTGTCGTTCCAGGGAAAGAGTTAGGGTTTACAAATACTTAATTATACTCTTAGGTTTGGTCTTAAGCTCGACTGGCTAAATATAGTTGGATGAGGGGCCACTGTCAGAAACCCAACAAGGCAACAGTAAGCACTTTGCGGGTTGCATGTTCATAAAACAAAAGCAGGAAACAAAATTCAAAAAGCTTTATTTGAAATCGACAATAATCTTCTACGTAGGCCCATAGGAAAAATATGCGCATTGGAGTCTCTTCGATTTTCCATTGACGTAAGTAATTTATAAGGTAGCAGTCTGGCCCACTGACTTCATTTGTAAATTAACCTCTTACTAGAGACCTCCCATCATTTTAATGTAGACCTACGCTTGATGTTTGTAGGCCTATTTGTGTGGTTGTTTCTACAAAACACTGCAGGCGTTATTAAGCAACATGGTGTGGTTTATCTGTTCTAGAGGCCTAGAATTATAACAACATAAAGAATTGCTGCATTGAACACGTGTATATATTTGGACATGTTTTGATAAGCCTAACTTATTAGATGTTCGCCTGATTTAAAAAATGTTGTAGCCAAAGTAATGTAATGATTTAGGAATGTTTATGTTAGCGTAACTTACAAAACCGATACCCCTCCTGATATATAAAGTGTTTTGAATGATCATTTGAATCCAATTCAAAGACAAATAATAACCCACACTTTGTTTTATCTTACTATGATTATATTAAATACAAGGCAAATATGCATTATTATTGTTACAGTTCATGGCCATGAGCCAATGAACTAATTTAGCAACCCTGAGTCAACTGTTAATAGTTGATGAATGTCATGTCTTATAGCCAAACCAAAGACCCTCCATGTTATCCTCTGTGCCGCAGTGGATAGGGCATTCCATCTGTAGAGCTCACAGCCACTTGTACCTGCATTGGAAAAGCTGTGAGTCAGAACACAGGAGGGTTGCTATCTCCCCGCTCTTTAAAGCTACAGCCTTCAGCCTGCCGAGGCTGGTACTGTATGCCCTGTACTGGCTCAGCTGTTAACCACAACCAACCTCCAGGCAAAGCCCAGTATGAGAATACATGGCCTTCCATTGGAGAGTATAGACCTACAGCTGTTTTCGATGTGGTCCTAATGTCTGTTCTGAGGTGGAAGGAAAGCAAGATGAGGGAAGAGAATTGGGGTGTTCAAAAGCAAACAGCGTATTTATGCTCCAATTATTAAGTAGTGGTGAGACCTTTATGGTTTTGTCTGTGTTCACTCATAAATTCACGAAACTAGAAAATAAAATGTGGACATTTCCTAGTCAACAACTCTCTTGTTGACAATGCGTCTTCTTCTCTGACATTGGTTTTTATGCTTAACATCTTTCAATTTTCATGGTAACTGACTTTTATGGTTACTTTCAAGTACTTTATTCTGTCATTCAGGGTTTTAGCTGTTCAATTCAGCTCATATAATACCAGGATAAAAAGACAGGAAATAAAACTAAACACTAGTCAGTTCAGTGTGAGCCATTCACAACATGTAAAGACCACTGTCCTTTAACCGTGTGGTGAGGGGGGGGTTTGAAGTTCTCAGGCCATGGTGGAGTCTAAGTGCGTTGTGGCTCATTGCGGCTCTCTGTGGCTCTGTCTGTGTGTCCGCCGTGGATGTGGGCAGTCTGTCACAGGTACGCCCAGGAAACTGTGGTTGAATCACACTACACTTTTAAGCATAGACACAAGCTTCAGGTGATAGTCCTTACAATCTCCCCTTTTGACATACCCCCACCTCAGAGAATCATTTCACCAAGCACAGGACTTCAGATCGCTGAAACAAAAATCAAATTTTGGCCATGAAGAGTTCCCATAAGGAGCTAGTAATAATTGTGTAACATGTAATAAACTGAAGTTTAATTTTGGCAGGTCATTAACTGCAAAGCAAACCAAGGAAAACCCCCCTAACCTATGACTCACACCAACAGATTGGAAAGCATGTTAAGCTAAAGCTTTCTTTTTCCAAAATGGGGGTGTCAATTGAAAAGAAAAAGGGGAAGTTATATGACGACCGCAAATAGAAAACTACATCAAAGTATCACTATGTTAACTGATTCAATGCCTATCTTTATTTTGTCTACCAAGCTCCTTTTTGTAATTGTGTGTGATATGGTATCATGGTATCCATGTTTTGAAAGTTATCACGATACTCGTCTGTGTATTTCCCATCAACAGGCTTTTCTCGCTTGTTATCAAATAAAGCTAGCTCACAGTAGAACAGACACAAAATGCTGTGATACTAACCTGTAGTCTACACTTGGTTTATTTTACATTTCCTGATAGTCAGTTAAAAGCACAAGTTGGGGGCTTTACATCTGTTTGTTTTTGTATTTTCATTTATCTAAAAATTATATGTTGCCTTAATCTTCATGTAAATTAGTCACTAGTGTGTTGAAAAGCTTTGGAAACAGCAGCACCTGCTCAACGGAAGAGTGAGAAACTAAAGAGAGGTTGGAGAAGGAGGATGGGGGCGGTTGTCAACTTCCTGTTGTGGCTGCGCTTAACACCAGCCTGTGCCGGTGCAGAGAAACACACACTCCCTATCTCAATTACTGCACACTGAACAGCCCAACCACACAAATACCTCAGTTACTCATCTGGGTCCATAAGATGGAGGCTCAATGTGAGTTATGATAAAGGCTGAAGACTGTACCTCATCAACAACCTCAATTAGAAAAACACATATACTGTAATTTGAATATTGTTTTTTTAAGTAGTGGTCATCCATGATTATTTTCCATTCTCCTTATATAGATCTTCAACCAGGAGCCTCCAGCCATCTCCAACCCTTTTAACTGAGGAGTCTTCCCTCGTACTGCCTGAGGAGACAGAGACATGGCGACAGACCCTGCGGCAGAGCTGCCTTTCTTCTACGGCAGTATCAGTCGTTTGGAGGCTGAGGAGCACCTGAAGCTGGCAGGCATGGCCGACGGGCTGTTTCTGCTGCGCCAGTGTTTGCGGAGCCTGGGCGGCTACGTGGTCTCCCTGGTGTGGAACGTGGACTTCCACCACTACTCTGTGGAGAAACAGCTCAACAGCACCTACTGTATTGCAGGTGGAAAGCCCCACTGTGGTCCAGCGGAGCTCTGTGAGTTTTACAGTAAGGATTCAGATGGCCTGGTGTGCACCCTGAGGAAGCCCTGTCTGCGCTCCCCAGACAACCCCATCAGAGCAGGCGTCTTTGATAACCTGAGGGACAACATGCTGAGGGAGTATGTACGACAGACCTGGAACCTGGAGGTGAGGGTTGGCTAAATTACATTTGAGTAATTTCACAGACGCTGTTAACCAGAGCAACTATCACAGGAGAGGCAGCAGGGCCTGAAGTCACATAAACACTGTCTCTGATGTAGTTTCCTGTCTGACTTTGTGTCTGTGTTCAGGGGGAGGCCATGGAGCAGGCTATCATCAGCCAGGCTCCACAGCTGGAGAAGCTGATCGCCACCACCGCCCATGAGAGGATGCCCTGGTACCACAGCAAGATACCTCGTCAGGAAGGGGAGAGGCGGCTCTACTCCGGGGCACAGCCAGATGGAAAGTTCCTGTGAGTCATGAAATGCATTTTAGTCAAACACTACACAAAGGTTCTAAAAACACCCACAACATAGTTTGATTTGGGTTTTTATTAATCAGAGTCAGAGACAGGGAAGAGTCTGGCACCTTTGCCCTTTCTTTGATGTACGGAAAAACGGCCTACCATTACCAGATCCTACATGACAAATCAGGGAAGTACTCCATGCCAGAGGGAACCAAATTTGACACTGTGTGGCAGGTAGGCTGTTCTCTCTTCTCCAACAAATGAGTCCAAGTTTATTATGTCTGCTACCTAATGTTTAAGACAAAGATAGTTATCTTTCCCTGCCACTCTCCCTCCCTTCTGCAGCTGGTTGAGTATCTGAAGATGAAACCTGATGGGCTAGTGACAGTTCTGAGGGAACCGTGTGTGAACCGCAACAACACCAAACGTACTTAACCAACATTTTGTTGACAATCATCAAATTCTTCTTATTGTTTCACTAAACTTTGTCCCTCATGCCATTGAATTAATTTTCTTATTTCTCAAATCCATTTTCAGAGACTCCTGTTGTGCCCTCGGGGGTGAGTATCAAGAACATTTTCTAATTTCTCCATGGTAGATACTTTCTTTCCAATGTATTTATTGAGGCATCTGCTAAATGGCTTATTACTATTATTATTATATTACTATTAAATACAGTACATTTCTTTCAGAGGCGGCCCAGAACAAATGGATACACACCGCCACCTGGAGGTAGGTTAATAACATTACAACAGACACACATGGTCTTTCCACCAAAACCCACACATACACAAATCACTAAATTTGTCTTTAAGACATTTCCCTGTGGTTTTTCCCTTTCTTACAGTACCTCTGGGGGGCTCCAAGGAAATCAAGACTTCACCCCCCACAGACCGTCAGATGCTGCCCATGGACTGCAGTGAATTTGTCAACCCTTACCATGACCCCAATGACCTGAAGAAGTTCTTCATCAATAGGGATCAGCTGATGATTGACGAGGTGGAGCTCGGCTCGGGAAACTTTGGCTGTGTCAAGAAAGGAGTCTTCAAGACAAATAAGTGAGAGGGGGGTGACCTGCTTTTTGGATGAATCAAACCAGAACATCAGATCCTGAGTTTAGAACCTATAACGTCAGCCTAGAGCCATTTATAACAATTGATAACTACCTTTTAGGTCAGAAGTTTCTCATTATTTTTACTGACAAAATTATCTGATCAGGAAAAAATCTGGACCCCAGTTATAGGCTATAATTAGGAAAAACATGGGGCCCTATTCATAACACCAATAATTCCTGTGTGGTTCCAGGGGCCACACTGATGTGGCCATCAAGGTGCTGAAGAGTGAGAATGAGAAGCTGGTGAAAGATGAGATGATGAGGGAGGCGGAGATCATGCACCAGCTGAGTAACCCTTACATCGTCCGCATGCTGGGGCTCTGCCAGGCTGAGTGCCTGATGCTGGTGATGGAGATGGCTTCTGCTGGGCCACTCAACAAGTTCCTCTTCACCAATAAGTAAGGCCAATTATTTCACACGTGTAGTACAATATATACAGTTTCATAAGGCATGTTATTCTCTTAGTAGTGACATTGATCATAGAGAGTTACGGAAATGCCATTAATGATAGCACTACTAATACTCAAACAATACCATGACATACTGTAATTTCCCGAAAGGTTTATTTGAGTTCCCTTTCTGTCCTTTTACCTCTCAGGGATAAGGTCACAGTGGAGAACATTGTGGGGCTGATGCACCAGGTGTCTATGGGAATGAAGTACCTGGAGGAGAAGAACTTTGTGCACAGAGACCTGGCAGCTCGCAACGTCCTTCTGGTCAACCAACAGTTTGCCAAGATCAGTGACTTTGGTCTGTCCAAGGCTTTGGGTGCTGATGACAACTATTACAAGGTAGGAGTCTCTTGCACGTGTCATGTGCTATAATCTTGGTCTGTTTTATATAGTCAAATGCTGCAGTTCTTTATACATTATTCATGTGGTATGGTATGTGTGTGTGTGCGTGCGTGCATGGGTACATAGGCACGCACAGCAGGAAAATGGCCGCTGAAGTGGTATGCTCCAGAATGCATGAACTTCCACAAGTTCTCCAGCAAGAGTGATGTCTGGAGCTTTGGTGTCACCATGTGGGAAGCCTTTTCTTACGGAGGAAAACCATACAAGGTACAATCTGTACAGCACCTGCAAGACATATAACCACAATATAGTTAAATGTTTATACTGTATTATAAACTGGGTGGTTCGAGCCCTGAATGCTGATTGGGTGAAAGCCGTGGTATATCAGACCGTATACCACGGCTATGACAAAACATTTCTTTATACTGGTCTAATTACATTTGTTACCAGTTTATAATAGCAATAAGGCACCTCGGGGGTTTGTGGTATATGACCAATAAAGCACTGCTAAGGGTTGTATCCAGGCACTCCGTATTATGTCATGCATAAGAACAGCCCTTGGCCATATACCTCATCCCCTCGTGCTTTATTGCTTAAATAACAGCCTATAACACAGTGCTGTCTAGATTAACTTAATCTGGGTCTTCACCAAATATGATCAGAAAATGAAAGGTCCGGAGGTGATCAGTTTCATTGCCAGTGGGAGCCGGATGGAATGTCCGTCTGGATGTCCAGATAGAATGTATGCACTGATGAAGGACTGCTGGACATACAAGTAAGTGAGAAACTAGAGAACCATTAATTTTCACACCACATTTGAAGTAGGCTACTAGGCCACACCGCTGCCCATTTAAAAGTAGATGCATCACATCTAAAGTGTCTGACCTTTCTCTTCTCAGACACGAGGACCGGCCAGGCTTTGTGAAGGTGGAGGAGCGCATGCGAGTCTTTTATTACTCCATATCCAACAAAACTCCACCTGAGGTGACCGCAGACGCTGCTGAGCCTCTCAAGTAGACCAGGGACAACAGACGCTCGGTCCCCCCGCCATACAATGCATTCTTTGAGATAGACAAAGAGCTTCTTATGAACTAGTCTGGGCACTAGCTGACAGCTTCAGCAACAGGCAGCTACAGTAAACAGCTAAACAAGCCTTATGACACAAATGTGAGTTTGGAATTAAAGTCATTCTTGTGAGGATGCTCCTCTTCTGAAAGGTAGCTCAAGACTGCATAACCTGAGGTTTGGAATAGTTTGAAAGAAACGCTTCACAAAGAATTGGGCATTGTAAAATTGCATTTTGAAAGTGTAATGATTCCTTGAGAGTACTTATACTATAGGTCTAGTATGAATTATATTTAAGTGCTTCAGCTCTGTATACATTCCTTAATATGTCATGATTAAACATTTTCACAGAATATGGTGTATCTATATCAAGTAATTGGGAAAATAATTTGTGAATGAATTATGAAAAGTAAAAAGGCCAGAAACATCGGCTCAAACGGGAAATCTGCAGTTGCTACAGTACATCCATTTTTGGACTTATAAATGAATGATATGTACCCTTTGATTCTTGAACAATATATCTTATAAATTAATGATATATACCCTTTGATTCTTGAAGAATATATCTTGTAAATTCCTCATGAGCTTAGCTCAGCTGTCGTACCCAATCATAGCCAAAATATAAGCTTGTTTTACTCCAATTTTTGTAAACAAAGTAAATGTAAACAAACACTATATAGCCTCAAAACATGATTAAAACTATACTGAACAACAATATAAATGCAACATACAATAGTTTCAAAGATTTTACTGAGTTGCAGTTCATATAAGGCAATCAGTCAATTGAAATAAATTCATTAAGCCCTAATCTCTGGATTCCACATGACTGGGAACACGATATGCATCTGTTGGTCACAGATACTTTGGGGTGTGGATCAGCAAACCAGTCAGTATCTGGTGTGACCACCTCATGCAGCGCGACACATCTCCTTTGCATAGAGTTGATCAGGCTGTTGATTGTGGACTGTGGAATGTTGTTCCATTCCTCTTCAATGGCTGTGCGAAGTTGCTGGATATTGGAACTGGAACACGCAGTAGTACATGTCGATCCAGAGCATCCCAAACATGCTCAATGGGTGACATGTCTGGTGAGTATGCAGGCCATGGAAGAACTGGGACATTTTCTACTTCCAGAAGTTGTGTACAGATCCTTGCGACATGGGGCTGTGCATCACATGAGGTGATTGCAGCAGATGAATGGCATGACAATGGACCTCAGGACCTCATCCCGGTATCTCTGTGCATTCAAACTGCCATCGATAAAATGCAATTGCGTTCATTGTCCGTAGCTTATGCCTGCCCATACCATAACCCCAACGCCACCATGGAGCACTCTGTTCACAACGTTGACATCAGCAAACAGCTCACCCACACAACACAATCTGCCCGGCACAGTTGAAACTGGGATTCAACCGGGAAGAGCACACTTCCCCAGTGTGCCAGTGGCCATCGAAGTTGAGCATTTGTCCACTGAAGTCGGTTACGACACCAAACTGCGGTCAGGTCAAGACCCTGGTGTAGACGATGAGCACGCAGATGAGCTTCCCTGAGACGGTTTCTGACAGATTGGGCAGAAAGTCTTTGGTTGTGCAAACCCACAGTTTCATCAACTGTATGGGTGGCGGGTCTCAGACGATCCTGCAAGTGAAGAAACTGGATAGTCCTGGGCTGGAGGGATTACACATGGTCTGAGGTTGTAAGGCCGGTTGGACATACTGCCAAATTCTCTTAAACGATATTGGAAGCAGCTTATGGTAGAGAAATTAACATTCATTTCTCTGGCAACAGCACTGGTGGACATTCCTGCAGTCAGCATGCCAATTGCACGCCCCCTCAAAACTTGAGACATCTGTGGCAATGTGTTATGTTGTGTGACAAAACTACACATTTTAGTGGCCTTTTATTGTTCCCAGCACAAGGTGCACCTGTGTAATGACCATGCTGTTTAATCAGCTTCTTGTCAGGTGGGTGAATTGTCTTGGCAAATGAGAAATGCTCACTAACAGGGGTGTAAACAAATTTGTTCACAACATTTGAGAGAAATAAGCTTTTTGTGTGTATGAAACATTTCTGGGAAATTTTATTTCAGTTCATGAAACATGGGACCAACACTTTACATGTTGCTTTGATATTTTTGTTAAGTGTACTTTCCCCAAGTGAAGGTTCTTCTCCATGAAGTAACGATAGAAGTAGCTGATAACGGGCTACATAGACACTGATAAGACAATTCGAAGGGGGAAACACAGCATGTACATTTGAAGTCGGAAGTTTACATACACTTAGGTTGGAGTCATTAAAACTCATTTTTCAACCACTCCACACATTTCTTGTTAACAAACTATAGTTCTGGCAAGTCGTTTAGGACATCTACTTTGTGCATGACACAAGTAATTTTTCCAACAATTGTTTACAGACAGAATATTTCACTTATAATTGACTGTATCACAATTCCAGTGGGTCAGAAGTTTACACGCACTAAGTTGACTGTGCATTTAAACAGCTTGGAAAATTCCAGAAAATTATGTAATGGCTTTAGAAGCTTCTGATAGGCTAATTGACATAATTTGAGTCAATTGGAGGCATACCTGTGGATGTATTTCAAGGCCTACTTTCAAACTCAGTCCCTCTTTGCTTGACATCATGGGAAAATAAAAAGAAATCAGCCAAGACCTCAGAATATTTTTTGTAGACTTCCACAAGTCTGGTTCATCCTTGGGAGCAATTTCCAAACGCCTGAAGGTACCACGTTCATCTGTACAAACAATAGTACGCAAGTATAAACACCATGGGACCACGCAGCCATCACACCGCTCAGGAAGGAGATGCGTTCTGTCTCCTAGAGATGAATTTACTTTGGTGCGAAAAGTGCAAATCAATCCCAGAACAACAACAAAGAACCTTGTGAAGATGCAGGTACAAAGTATCTATATCCACAGTAAAACAAGTATTATATCGCCATAATCTGAAAGGCTACTCAGCAAGGAAGAAGCCACTGCTCCAAAACCGCCATAAAAAAGCCAGACTACGGTTTGCAACTGCACATGGGGACAAAGATCATACTTTTTTGAGAAATGTCCTCTGGTCTGATGAAACAAAAATAGAACTGTTTGGCCAAAATGACCATCGTTATGTTTGGAGGAAAAAGGGGGAGGCTTGCAAGCCGAAGAACACCATCCAAACCGTGAAGCACGGGGGTGGCAGCATCATGTTGTGGGGGTGCTTTGCTGCAGGAGGGACTGGTGCACTTCACAAAATAGATGGCTTCAGGAAAATTATGTAGATATATTGAAGTAACATCAAGACATCAGTCAGGAAGTTGAAGCTTGGTCGCAAATGGGTCTTCCAAATGGACAATGACCCCAAGCATCACAAAGCCCTGACCTCAATCCTATAGAACATTTGTGGGCAGAGCAAGGAGGCCTATAAACCCGACTCAGTTACACCAGCTCTGTCAGGAGGAATGGGTCAAAATTCACCCAACTTATTGTGGGAAGCTTGTGGAAGGCTACCTGAAACATTTGACCCAAGTTAAACAATTTAAAGGCAATGCTAGCAAATACTAATTCAGTGTATGTACATTTCTGACCCACTGGGAATGTGATGAAAGAAATAAAAGCTGAAATAAATCATTCTCTCTACTATTATTCTGACATTTTACATTCTTAAAATAAAGTGGTGATCCTAACTGACCTAAGATAGGGAATGTTTACTAGGATTAAATGTCAGGAATTGTGAAAAATTGTGTCATGCCCGTTGGAAGAAGTGGACCAAGGTGCAGCGTTGTGAGCGTACATTTTCTTTTATTATAGTAAATGTCGCCAATAAAACAAGAAAACAAAGAAACGACCGTGAAGCTTAACAGGGCATTAGTGCCACTAACAAAGATAACTACCCACAAATGCGAAAGGAAAAAAGTCTGCCTAAGTATGATTCCCAATCAGAGACAACGATAGACAGCTGCCTCTGATTGAGAACCACACCCGGCCAAACACAAAGAAATAGAAAACATAGAAATAAAGAAACTAGAATTCCCACCCTAGTCACACCCTGGCCTAACCAAAATAGAGAATAAAAGCCTCTATGGCCAGGGTGTGACAGTACCCCCCCCCCCCCCCCCCCCAAAGGTGTGGACTCCGGCCGCAAAACCTGACTCTAAAGGGGAGGGTCCGGGTGGGCTTCCTTTACAGCGGCGGCTCTGGTGCGGGACGTAGACCTCCCTCCATCTCTGGCTCCCCCCACTTTGGTGGCGTCTCTGGTGCGGGGACCCTCGTTGCGGGCCCTGGACTGGGGACCCTTGTTGCGGGCCCCGGACTGGAGACCGACGCTGGAGGCTCCGGACTGGAGGCCGTCGTTGGAGGCTCCAGACTGGGGGCCGTCGCTGGAGACTCCGGACTGGGGACCGTCGTTGGAGGCTCCGGACTGGGGACCGTCGCTGGAGGCGAGGAGTGTATCTTTTCTATAAAAGATTCTAAGAAGTGTTTTGTAAGCACTCTCAGAGAATTCATTTATAGACACTGAATTGATCTGAGAGTCAAAAAGGGCTATGGTGAAGCTCATATATAATTAAAGATGGACTTTATAATATAACTCTGACTTGTGTGTGGTTTGCTCTCTCATCATTGAGTAATACAGGAAATTACCACGACAGGTACAATTCAAGGAACCTCCAAAGAGACTGAAAATGTTCATCTCCACAAATCTTTACAGGAAACCTAGAGATTACTATTCCCAACTACAAAAGACTACTCCTTTTTTCTAAAAGTAAGAAATGCTATTCAAGAATTGACTGCATTTTTATTTCAAAAAATGCACTCAACAATATACTGGGTTAAAAAATACATGACATAGTGATATTTGATCATTCTCCTGTATCATGCTTAATTACACTGTAACGGGTGTCGTCGTCTGAAGAGGAAGAATCGGACCAAAGCGCAGCGTGGTAAGTGTTCATGACTTTTATTTAAACTGAACACGAGAACAAAATAACAAAACGAAACCGAAACAGTCCTGTCAGGTGCAGAAAACACTAAACAGAAAATAACTACCCACAAAACACAGGTGGGAAAATGCTACCTAAGTATGGTTCCCAATCAGAGACAACGATAGACAGCTGTCCCTGATTGAGAAACATACCCGGCCAAAACAAAGAAATACCAAAACATAGAAAAATGAACATAGAATGCCCACCCAAATCACACCCTGACCAAACCAAAATAGAGACATTAAAAAAAGGGCGTGACATACACCAATAGAAAATTCATTTAGTGACAGAATATGGAGAATGAACAGAGCACATCTTCAAGACCTGAAATGTATTAAATACGTAAACAAAAAAATAAAGACCTTCACCATTACAAATGTAGACATATAGGACAGAGAATAGCCGACCACCTAAATAATTTTGGATACTTTTAAGGCGTACGTTAGGGGAATGATAATCTCATACTCGGCAAAAGTTCAATCTGAGTTTGAAATTAAAATGAAAGAAACATTTTAAATAAATGACTATCTTAGAATAATACCATAAAAAATCTTTACATGGCAAAGAAGTATAATTTCTGAACTTAAGCAGGAGTATGATGTTTTACTTTTGAAGAGAGCCAAAAACTACAGGTTAAACTCAACTGAATCATACTATTTAATGGCAAATAAACCTGGTAAACATTTTGCAGCCCTCACAAAACGAATAAATGCCAAACCAGTTATAATTTTAAATGATAAGGACACAAATGCTTGAATTAGAAACAACAACTCTATTACCGGTAATAACAATTTAAAAGCTTCTATGAAAATCTACATAAATCAGAATTAAATAACAGTTTGACTGATCATACAGCCTTCTTAGACTCAATAACCCTGAACCAACTATCAGCAGACAAAAAAAAATCACACAAATTTGAAATCACACAAAAATAAATATGAGACACTGTTGAAGCATTCGCACGGAGAAAAGCACCAGGTATGGACGGCTTTCCCATATCATTTTATTTGAGTCAGTTTTTAATTGAGGGTTACTCAAATGACAACACACGTCACTCAATTCAGTGGTTCTAAGTTCCATGTATCATACAGTTATTTCAGTTATATTAAAACCAGGAAAATCCGGAGAGTCCCCTGCAGATTACAGACGCATAAATGTAATAAATTATGACAATAAAATAATTACAAAACTCAAAAGCAACACAATGGCAAAAGTCTTGATACATATTAATCAATCAGGGTTGGTTAAAAATAGACATTTACAAACAAATACAAGAACATGTTTCAGTATAATGCAATACACTAAAAAACAAGATATAGATTTATCAATAATGGCTGTTGATGCCGAAAAGGCTTTCAACCGACTTGAATTACCTTTTCTATTCAAAACCAAGTTTACATTTGAAATAATAGATTTTATAAAAATATTATATAAATTTCCTAAAGCTAAGCTATACACAAATAATACATTATCTGATTCATTTGCTTTAGAAAGGGGGACAAGACAGGGATTTCCTCTCTCACCCCTCCTGTTTGCAGTGGCAATTGAACTGCTTGCAGAAAGAATTAGACAGGAACCAAACGTAACAGGTATCAGTATTGGTAAACATGAATAAACTAACATTATTTGCAGACAATCTCCTGATATACCTGACAAATATTGATAACTGAATGACCCCCTTGTTAAACATATTTTCAGAAGGCTCTAAAATCTCAGCATATAAAATGAAGGTGGAAAAAATTAAATAATGGCAATAGGAAAAATTAAAATTATAACTAATGATCATGTAAGTGGAGCACAAAAAATATTCAATATTTAGGATGCTTAATAAGTGACAACAAACAAAGATAATTTTATCCCATTACTCAACATGAAAGCAGATCTAATTAAATGGAACAATATTCCCATAAATCTTACAGGTAGAATAAACCTCTTTAGAATGGCATGGCTCCCAAAGTTTCTATATTCTATATTTATTTTTCCTACCTAAGACATTATTTTAAAAGTGTACTTGACATAACAGACTTTATATGGGCAAATAAACTTCACAGAATAAAAAGCAAAGTTTTACATCTGGGTAGTTTTAACTTTCCAAACCTGTGACTTTATCAACTCACCCCCCAAGGCTTTACCTTGCGACATATTGTTAAATGCACTAAAGAGGAACAATGGGTACATATTGAAGATGTCATGCACATCCCCAGAACATTTTCACGTGTCTATTTTCAATCGATAAAGCTAAGAACATGAACAACTTCATAACACTATAACAATATGGAAGAAAATGAAACAGATTCTACTAGAACCAATATCACTCCTCTAAAAACACACACATATGGAACAATCCTTGGATATCTTTTCAGAATTAACTGATAAATTGGCCCACATGGGGAAAAAAACAAAGGCATAGAAACCGTAGATGACTTGGTAATAGGAAATACATTTATTTCCATGACAGAATTAAAAAGCCATTTTTGACTGACCAATGTAGACATTCTCAAATACATGCAACTTAATTAAATACAAAGAAAAACCTGTCAAGCTCACTTATATCTTGCTGTGAAACTGTGTGTGTGTGTCAGTGTACTGTGTTTCTATGTCCTGAATGTAAACACATTTTGCTTTCACAATTTAACATTTGTTAAACAGCACCCCCGGTAGGCTACTGCAACCAGGAAACTCGGAAATGTCCAACTTGCTAACAGACTGGCCCTAGTTATACACGTGCCGTGTACACCAGTAATCGAGTAAAACGTCCAAGTTTCCGAGGTCAGACTATCCTTGAACGCGGCACTAATATAAAACGAAAAACTGTATGTGCGCCTGCTTGGTCCGTGTAAAGTGACGTAAAATCAGAGGAAGTGCTTGTTATTTCTTTTTTTTTGGTAGGGAGGGGCTTATTTTAGTTGCCTAAGTAAAGACTTAGCGCTATGTTCAGAACTACTGACGTTATACATGACTTAAAATGTAGCCGTTGTTATACATTTAAAAACGATTAGCAAATTTTATTATATTCAAGAGAACACAGCAAGGGAAGGAACATTAAAGTGGAACAAGTAAGTGATAACGTTAGCCTATCTAAGTTTCGGGGGAAATTGGTTGCGTTTACGGTCAGCAATTTACTCCCATTATTTCTACGTTAAATTATATAATGAATAACATGTTTTAAGGAGTAGTTTGTGGTTACCTTTATCACGCGAAAAGCAAGAAGTGAGATTGTTATCCTTTTTTCTCTCGTGAATAAACTTGGCGCCCTCATCTTTGAAGCATCGTAGCATCAGCGCTCCGGCTACCGCTAGGATACATCATGGACTAAAGTTAGCTTCTATACTTAGTTTAACTTTTGCTCCTGACCACTTTTTCTGTCTGCTGGCTAGATATAGTCATATAAGTAACCTCAATATATGACATGGCGTTATTGTCTGAGGTCACTTCATAAAGTTGTGCAAGGTTGTACATGCTGTCTCGCTTGCATGAACCAGGCCTTAATGTATTGTGAAAAGTAGGAAATTACTCATATAGCTTGCAACAAATTGTAACTACATTCAAACAACCCTCACTTTTTGCAACGTGGTAACTAACTCTGTGACAATACTCACTTTGCAACATTGTAACTGATTGGAGTTATTCTTCTCGAAGTTGATGTTCAGGTTATGTTGGAGGACAGACTTCCTTGAATTTACCACTCTTTGGACAGCAATGTGTTACATATTTTGGTTAGTGAAATATGGTTTATTAATTTGATTAACTGATTAATCAAAAAACATTTAATTTTCAATAATGGATCGAGACACCACAAACACTTACACTATTATGCATTTGTATCAAACAACAGAACGAATGGTGATGCATATTTGTAAAATGTTACAGATTTATAAAAGCGCCACCAATAAATACATTGTGGGCCTACGTTGTTGGCATTGCAGCACCAGACTGAATACTGCACGTTACTGCTAAATTGGACAATATGGAATATATGTGAATCGAACACAAAATAATTTTTTCCTTCTCTCTGATTTGACCCTTCATCAGCCTCAGGACCAAAACCAGCTGCGAGACAAATACAACCATTGTATAACGGCTCCACTGTTGTTTATATCTCCTCGTTCTAACCAGTAAATCATTAATTAAGACATAAACAAACTGACACATGCAACAATGTCCATGGCCCTGAAGCAAGTCTTCAACAAGGAGAGGACATTCCGGCCGAAGCGTAAGTTTGAGCCCGGGACACAGCGCTTTGAGCTGCACAAGAAGGCCCAGGCGTCTCTGAATGCAGGCCTGGACCTGAAGCAGGCGGTGGCGTTGCCCCATGGAGAGGACCTTAATGACTGGGTGGCTGTTCACGTGGTGGATTTCTTCAACCGCATCAACCTCATCTACGGCACCATCAGCGACTCCTGCACCGACCAGACCTGCCCCATGATGTCCGGAGGGCCCAAGTATGAGTACCGCTGGCAGGACGAGCACAAGTACAAGAAGCCCACAGCCGTGCCAGCCCCAAAATACATGAGCCTGCTGATGGACTGGATCGAGGTACAGATCAACAACGAGCACATCTTCCCCACCAACGTCGGTATGTACGAAGAATGATAACTAGGTAGATGGGATCTGTTATTTGGCTATTCATGATGATGATAAATAGGTCTGAATCATCTTCATGGGCTGAATTCCTTGAGTTCTCTGTCATTATAAAGTGCAACAGCTGTATCAGTTAATCTACTATAATTCAGAAATTCTTAACCTTCCGTTCTTCACGTCCTCCCACCACACATAACTTGGCGTCTGACTAGCTGTAGAAACAGCCAAGCAATGACTTTAGAAATGGTCACACAATCTACAGTAGGGTATAAATAGGAATGCATGTGCACATGTCCCCAGGAATGCATTTTTAAAAAATGCTATTAGATTATTGTAAGAGGATAAACTGATAACTTAATCTATTCTTGATGGATGAAGGGAAATATGAATCCCCTGCCCTAGGGGTGGTAATTTCCAAGGCTCACATATCTCAATCAAGTGATACAAGCATGATCCTCCAGTACACAAGAAAATAACATCCCTCACTTGATTTACAAAAACATAGAATATTTATATCAATTATATTTGCACCCAATGTAATATTTAAAGTTGAGAATTAATCTGACAATTAAACTGAACCAACCACAGAGATGAGGTTGAGAGCATGACCACATTTGTGTTTACTTTACATGTCCCAGGAGGACACGTCTTAATCTTTTTTGCCATCTTATGTTTGGTTTTTGAAGGTACTCCCTTCCCAAAGACCTTCATGCAGGTAGCTAAGAAGATTTTGTCTCGCCTGTTCCGTGTGTTCGTCCACGTCTACATCCATCACTTTGATCGTGTGAACCAGATGGGTGCAGAGGCCCACGTCAACACCTGTTACAAGCACTTCTATTACTTTGTAACGGAGTTTAACCTCACAGACCACAAGGAGCTTGAGCCACTGGTGAGTGAGAAAAAATTATTGAATTGTCTATCTTGTAGGAAGGCGAGCAGAAATTGTAATTTTCATATATTTTCTTACATGTTTGTTTTGCAAAGGAAGCTGAAAGGAAGTTATGATGCCTATATTGCACCCTAGAATTGTGATGTTTACAAGCACATTTGTGTACTTTTGCTATCATAATGTTGGCATCACTCCTGCCCCTACAGAAAGAGATGACATCACAGATGTGCCACTAACGGAGCACCATTGACCACTTGACAAATTCCAGCTTGAAGACTAGTTCCGTCCATATAGAAGACTGAAACAGGAAACCAAATCTAAAATAGTCTTTATTTTTATAAACAAGTACAACAATCTTTTTTAACCATGTAGGTTTGTTTAACCAGGAACCTTGTAAGGCATTCTCTTCATTTTAATTTTTTGAAATTGAGCACAGTATTAAGAGATTTTACTTTTTTTTAAATATGAAGTTGAATCAGTCCTGTAATTTAGTTCTTGTTCTCTTATCTAAAATGAATATATGTTTGTTTGTACATATCTAAGATTGTAGTATGTGGCCACTGAGACATTAAATGTACTCAGTGTTCCTGCTCTAAACTGAGTGTCATATGTTTAATTATGAAATGGGTAGTTTTGATCCTGGATGCTGATTAGACGAACAGCGTTCGAAGCCGTGCAGTATTGTCATACATTGTTATTTTTCCGGAATATACATTCAAACTGGTATATTGTTTGTGTATTACATCTATTCAATGGTGTTGTTTTGTAAAATAACTGCGAACAAGGCCTGTGGAGTGAGGCCAATCAAGGTAGTAAAACAGTCATGCAGGTCTTATGTTAGTCCACTAGGTGGCGTAAGGAGCACATAAATACGGCTGGTGAAAGGCAGTGTTAAATACCCCATAACTCAAATGAAAAACATATCTGCCTACCTCAGTACCATGCAAATACAGTTTTAAGGACACCTTAGGGAATATAAGGTTACTTTTTAAGTTACGGTTGTCTGTTGGCGGTGATTGATCTGGACTAGCCCTACGTTTGAGTAAAAGCTTCTTTAAATAATATTCCAAACATAGTAGTCCTGAAGTGAACTGAATATGTTTCATCCAGGTGTGCTGATTGTTCACTGATCTCCTTTGTTAGTATTGTCCCAGTTTGAATAAGGAGAAATGAAATGAATGCCATATTGCAGGGTTGCCCAACTGTTGTTGGACCTAAAAGACTTAAAAACACCAACTCAGCACCTAGTCATTTTAATTCTGGAAATCTTTTCCAAAGTATTCCCACGCACAGTAAAGAGAGACCGTTGAAGTCGGAATTTAAATACACTTAGGTTGGAGTCATTAAAACCCGTTTTTCAACCACTGCACACATTTCTTGTTAACTTGCCAAATTTCTAGTTTGTTATCTACTTTGTGCATGACACAAGTCATTTTTCCAACAATTGTTTACAGACAGATTATTTCACTTATAATTGACTGTATCACAATTCCAGTGAGTCAGAAGTTTACATGCACTAAGTTGACTGTGCATTTAAACAGCTTGGAAAATTCCAGAAAATTATGTCATGGCTTTAGAAGCTTCTGATAGGCTAATTGACATCATTTGAGTCAATTGGAGGTGTACCTTTGGATGTATTTCAAGGTCTACCTTCAAACTCAGTGCCTCTTTGCTTGACATGGGAAAATCAAAAGCAATCAGCCAAGACCTCCGAAAAAAATTGTAGACCTCCACATGTTTGGTTCACCCTTGGGAGTAATTTCCAAATGCCTGAAGGTACCACGTTCATCTGTACAAACAATAGTACGCAAGTATAAACACCATGGGACCACGCAGCCGTCATACCGCTCAGGAAGGAGACGCGTTCTGTCTCCTAGAGATGAACGTACTTTGGTGTGAAAAGTGCAAATCAATCCCAGAACAACAGCAAAGGACCTTGTGAAGATGCTGGAGGAAAACAGTACAAAATGATCTTTCTCCACAGTAAAACGAGTCCTATATCGCCATAACCTGAAATGCCGCTCAGCAACCTGAATTGCCGCTCAGCAAGAAAGAAGACTGCTCCAAAACCGCCATAAAAAAGCCAGACTACGGTTTGCAACTGCACATGGAGACAAAGATTATACTTTTTGGAGGAATGTCCTCTGGTCTGATGAAACAAAAATATAACTGTTTGTCCATAATGACCATTATGTTTGGAGGAAAAAGGGAAGCTTGCAAGCCGAAGAACACCATCCCAACCGTGAAGCACGGGTGTGGCAGCATCATGTTTGCTGCACTTCACAAAAGAGATGGCATCATGAGGATGGAAAAGGATGTGGATATATTGAAGTAACATCTCAAGATATCAATCAGGAAGTTAAAGCTTGGTTGCAAATGGGTCTTCCGAATGAACAATGACCCCAAGCATACTTCCAAAGTTGTGGCAAAAGGGCTTAAGGACAACAAAGTCAAGGTATTGGAGTGGCCATCACAAAGCCCTGACCTCAATCCCATAGAAAATTTGTGGGCAGAAATGAAAAAGCGTGTGCAAGCAAGGAGGCCTACAAACCTGACTCACTTACGCCAGCTCTGTCAGGAGGAATGGGCCAAAATTCACCCAACTTATTGTGGGAAGCTTGTGGAAGGCTACCCAAAACGTTTGACCCAAGTTAAACAATTTAAAGGCAACGCTACCAAATACTAATTGAGTGTATGCAAACTTCTGACCCACTGGGAATGTGATGAAAGAAATAAAAGCTGAAATAAATCATTCTCTCTACTATTATTCTGACATTTCACATTCTTAAAATGAAGTGGTGATCCTAACTGACCTAAGGCAGGGAATCTTTACTAGGATTAAATATCTGTAATTGTGAAAAACTGAGTTTAAATGTATTTGGCTAAGGTGTATGTAAACTTCCGACTTCAACTGTACATGTGCAAGATGGCGTCGACAGATAGAGCAGCTCTGCTTCTAGCTCCTATATTTCTTTCAAGCATTTCGCTACACCCGCAATAACATCTGCTAAATGTGTATGTGACCAATAAAATATAATTTATGTGATCGTATACAAATGTATGCAAGGTTTAGAATTATAATTTTTTTGTCAAATGGTATATCTGTATGATCTTCTTGTGGTCAAATCGCTGTCTACAAATTATTTCTAATTACGTTCCGGACCTCTGACCATCTGCCAAAAATCGGCTTGCGGCTTAATCTAGTTAATGATCCCTGACAAGGGGTGGGCTGACCAATAATATACCCATTCAGTGCACATTTGAGCAATTGTACATTTCCCTGATGGGAATTTCGTGGAGAGGGTATTGGGTCGGCAAGCTGTATCATGTGTTGTCTCTGGTACCTACAACTTACTATAATAACATTTGATTTAGCTTAAAACGTGTAGTTCTTTTCAATAAGCTGTGCACCCACACCCACGATACATACACACATATACATTAGTGGGCATGTAGACCCCCCCTGAAAAAAACACAGACACACTTACATGTTTGTTTTGGTTTTAATTCCTCCACAGTTATTACTGTAGTTGAGGTCTATATGATGTAAGTACTTACTGCAAGTATGTTGTTTAAATTAATTAGTTATATCGCTATGTTGTGAGCTACTACACATTAAAAACGGTGTCAGTGTACAGACAGCTGGTTGTTAATGTATAGTGAGCGTTCTGATTCATGTCAGTCATACATCACTCAGGTGATTGGGAGTGAATGATTAGCCTGTTACAAGTGCTTAGCAAACTTTTGGAAAAAACTGTTTGATCTAATACAAAGTTATTTTACAGAAAACAAATTAAGAACAGACTTTCAACATGCTTATAGGGAAGGGCACTCAACATGCTCGGCAATGACACAAATGACTAATGACTGATAGAAGATTGTGGGGGCTGTTTTGTTACACTTCAGTGCAGCTGTTGATGTCATTGATCATTACCCATTGCTGAAAAAACATAGGTGTTATGGATTTGCATCCTCTGCCTTATTATGGATTGAGAGATACCTATCTAATAGATCTCAGAGGGTTTTCATCAATGGAAGCCTCTCATGCAAATTCAGTTGAGTGTGGTGTACTGCAGGGCAGCTGGCTAGGGCCATTATTGTTTTCTGTTTTTACAGATGACTCATCAGTATACACGTCCGCTGCAACAGTAAAATAAATAATTGAGACACTTAACACAGAGCTCCAGTCAGTTTTAGAATGGGTGACTAGCAATAGGCTGGTGCTAAATATCTACAAAAATGAAAAGCATAATTTTTGGGACAAATCACTCGCTCAACGCTAAACCTCGTTTAGATCTATTATTGAATAATGTGGTTATTGAACAAGTTGAGGAGACTAAACTGCTGGGTGTCACCCTAGATACAGTAGCAAGCTGTCAAGGTCAAAACATTTAGACTCAATGGTTGCTAAAATGGGAAGAGTTCTGTTCATAATATGGTGCTGCTCTGCCTTCTGGACATCTCAGTCGACCAGACAGGTCCTATAGGACCTAGTTTTGTTGCACCTGGACTACTGCCCAGCTGTGTGGTCATGTGTGGCAAAGAAGGACATAGGTAAATTGAAGTTGGTCTAAAACAAAGCAGCACGTATCACACTTAAATGTACACAAAGGGAAAGTGTCAGTAACATGCATGTCAGTCTCTCCTGGCTCAAAGTTGAGGAGAGATTGACTGCATCACTATTGGTATTTGTGCGAGGTATTGATGTGTTGAAGGTACCGAACTGTCTGTTCAAGCAGTTGACACACAGTTCGGACACTCATTGGTACAACACAAAACATGCAACCGGAAGGTCTCTTCACAGTGCCGAGGTCCAGAACAGAGGCTGGGAAACGCACAGTATTAAATAGAGCTATGACTACGTGGAACTCTCTGCCACCCCAGGTAACTCAAGCTAGCAATAAAACAAGTTTTAAAAAAACGGATAAAAGAACACCTTAGTGCACAAAGGGGACTGTAAAGAGATAGACATTTTATATATATTGTATTGTAATTTGCACTGTATATATTAGACCTAAATAGTATGTGTATGTAGTGATATGTAGGCTATGTGTAATATTTTGAATGTAAAATACCAAATTAATTTGTATGACTGTAGAACACAAAGTGCTATATAAATGCAATCCATTGTTATTGTCATCCTGTAAGCCACACCTCCTGAACTCAGCCAATCTGTGAACAGGCAGAAATATCCCCTCTAAAAGACTACCTACACTAGGATGTTATTGATTTTGAAACTCATTCATGTCCACTGAGGAATGAGGCTGCTACTGTTACCCTGTAGAAACAGTGTCCCTCCTCAGCCCCATGGTTTGTTTTCCAACCTAATTTGGGATTGTGTCATGTGGTCCTGGCACTATTGAGTAGCAGCACAGCCTTTTGCGTAATGTTCGCTGCAGTTTAAGGCCAAAGTTTATGGGGCAAAATAAACTGAGGGCCCAGGGAGAGGAAAGGAGAGAGAAAACACAGTCACACAAGATGTTCCTCCCCTCTGTAAAGGGTTGAAGCTGTAAAGGGAATTTCCAGGTGAAACAAAAAGGAGAGCAGTCGTTGGTAAAGTCAAACAAAAATCAACCTGGTTTAATACAAGTTGCAACAGGGAGACAACCTGCAGCATGGGAGCATAGAAAAATGTCTAACGAGCCATCTCTGAGCAGGCCATTATATCACATACATTCTGTAAACACATAACAAAAGACATAACACAAGGAAGTGAACCACAGTCTCACAGAATACAATAATAGCCCGTGTGTCCTCAGAACTGGCACCTTTAGACTGGTGCCAACAGCATCAGCAGATAGAACTGTCCATAACATTCAAGTCTAGTGACCATCAACCTTGCACAAACAGAATCATGTGTATTACAGAAAGAAAAAGTATATTACAATGTGTTAATAATCACTTAACTGATTGTGAACTTCATTCATCTTAAATGTCCCTTTACCCAAGCCCTACAAGGAAACTAGCACAAAGCATGCTTCTCATGGCAACTTTACAGTTGATAACAAATAGGTAAACAATAGAAAGAACATGACCTACAAGTATGGGTCATGGCAATAATTCAACATATTTTGCACAACCATTGAATTTGAACATATGAAATATTTTTAGTGTAGTATATGTAATTGATCATTTTTTAGAACTTGCTCAAGCTTGTTTTAAACATTGTGAGACAGCAATCCATTGCACATGACCAAAATAAATGGAATCACTCTTTTACTCATTGTGTCAATGTTGCTTAGGCTTAACTTGCTCTTGAAGCAACAGGGAAGATAATGCATTTGAAAATCCTCAGAGAGAGTTATTTCATTATCACTGCTGTGAGAGAACATTGATTGGCTGTGTATCACCTCAGCAGTTTCTGAAATGTGTCGATGCTAAGTCACGACTCACAAGATAGCATTGTACTTGGGGAGGACAAATATCACATGAATACACATTAGACATGGCGAAATATATAGAATTGCAAGAAAATGTACTTTGAAACTGCTAAACTTTCTCTGCACCTGTGACAAAATGTGTAGAATTGCAGGAAATAAACATGATGGGTGTGAACAATTTTTGTCATGAACAGTTCTTGTGCCCATAGAAATAGACGTGGGATGTTCCCCAATGCTGGAAGGGGGGGCTTGTGTGAAAATATTTGGGAACCCCTTTTTTAAATAATCCCACTCCTCACCAAAAATGTAAAAACGTTCCTAAACAACACTTGCACTTGACCCCTCCTAGCTCTGACTTTTCTGATAACTACTTTATTGAGGAAATGAGTACTTACTATACCTGTGATGTGTGGTTGTCCCACCTAGCTATTTTAAGAATAATGTACTAACTGTAAATTGCTCTGGATAAGTGTCTGCTAAATTACTAAAACGTAAAAAATGAAAGCAATCCACTCTCGCCCAGTTCCATTTCTGTCCCCTGTCCTTTCTCCTAAAACCAATCACTCAGATTTCTTATAACTAGTAATATCAGATCTGTGAAGGGTGAAGTAGACGAGACGGCGTTAGGAAAGAAGGAAGCTATATGAACTGAATTTGAATCAGACCTGTAAAATACACACGTCACCCCAGCCCATGTGATAAACTGTCTGTTGCTGTGTTTCGGGGCGAGTACTCAAATGACTGGATTATTCGAGAAATGGGCGGAGACAATCGTGAGGTTATAAATGCTTGTTGGGCTGCGATTCGTCCCACCTTCCACACACTCACGATCTGGCAAATCCTCGACCGTCGCTGCGGTTTAAACGAAAGCAGTGTGTCAAACAACGGTGTTTACGCTGGAGCTCTAAAAAAAGACAAGAGGGTAAATTAAACGTAGTTTGTCGACAAGAGGCTAGTTACTTTTGCTTGACGTCCTTTCTACTCGGCGTTATTCGAAATTAAAGCTTCTGGCGGTGGTTTATTGACAGCGTTAGCATAGCAAACGTTACAGTAACAGTTAACGTTAGCTATCTGTCTAGCCAAGTCGATTAGGTGACTTAAAATGTCACACCATATTGTTTCACGCTTATATTTTTTTGTCGGATGACGTTGGTATTTCATTATGGGTAGGATATTGATTTAATTGATTGATTTTAGCTAGCTAGTGGACTAACTGCGTATTCGTGTTACTGTGCAGTGTCCAGTGTGCACATACGTAGCCAGTGTTTTCTTCTAGTCTGACTAGTGTGTTCAATTAGCGTGTTTTTAATGTCAGACAACGGGCCATGCTGCGAAACTTGTTAACTATCGAAGTATTCTTAAATTATTTCACTTCTTGATCTTGATCTATGGCTTAGGCTATTATTGACCACTATTCCCGATTGTTGTCTAACGTTATGCTATACATGTTTTTAACACAGTGCTCCGGTTAAGCCCTGCATCTTGACCAGAGAACGCGGGGATCATTTGCTTCAGTCTGAAGAAATATTTTGTTTCGGGTCTGAGTACAATTTGATAGTACTTACATGCTGCAGCCGCCATCAGTCCTTCATAATAAGCTTTACTCGATGCAAAATGGTGCAAAATAAGATCACCGAAGTCACTGGATTCCATCGCTCTTTCAAGGTGAGTTAACGTTACTGTTTCTATTAGGTTGCGTTGGTTACAAGATGGAGAAGTGGGACTAGGCTGCATCTTGCAATATTTAACTACATCCTTCTATATTTAATGACATCTGTCTTCACATTTGGGTGACAAACGTGTGTCCTTACCACCAATGTTCACAGTTCACAAGTGCAAATATGGGTAATGACTGAGTTGTCTAGGGAACGGGTCTACTTGGACAATGTTAAATGGCACAATGTTAAATGGCACAACAGATTGAGTGAAATTTGGTTCAGATGCTGTTATTGGATATGAAGCCTTGGTACAAGTGGGCAGTGCACATCATTTTTCACTGGACACCTTATCAGCTGTGAAATTCTTAAATTGATTCCAATATTGTAGTGGATGCCATGAGACCATGGCCGCTGGAGCTAATGGGTTGATCATTTTATCATACAGTTTTATGTGTCATTTTGAATGCTGAACTGTTATTAGTTGAAATTCACACATGTGTTCTCATCTAGGGCCCAAATCCCTTTGCGGGTGACGAATTCACAAATGGTTCCCTCCTTAATTCAGACTTCAATTTTGATTTGTCAAATAGACATGGTAAGTGTGTTTCTTTGTTGTTTTTTTACTGAACACTTACTCCAAGAGGCCAATGTCAGCATCCTGGGACACCAACTCAGTAGTAGCATTTCCTATGTTAAGTAGCACCCTAGTATTCATACAGGTTTTTGTGATTGTGTAGATATTACCTCCAGCAAGCCTATTGACATCCCTGATGCCAAGAAGAGAAATAAGAAGAAAAAGCGTTGCAGGGCAACTGACAGCTTCTCTGGCCGATTTGAGGGTGAGTCATTTTCTTATCTCATCTAAAGGACAGATTCTCTAGATTATGGTACAACATATTTTGTCTGTTGAATTGTTTTAAATATAAATTTGTCCCACCAGATGTCTACAGCCTGCAGTCAGAGGTTCTTGGAGAGGGGGCTTATGCAAGAGTACAGACCTGCATCAACCTCATCACCAATAAGGAATATGCTGTCAAGGTAAGATGTTTCTCATGCTGCACAAGTTCTCAAAAAAGGAACCCCAATGTAATGTGTGCCTGAACATGTTAATGTCTTGAGTGGTTTGTTTCAAATTTGTGGATGAGGATGTTTTTAGGAATGGTTGAAAGCTCTCCCAGGATATTGCGACCCTCAGAGGATAATGTTTAAGTGTCACGCTCCTGACAAGGGCCTGTGACTGCTGTCATCTTACATTTCACTTCCTTGCTGCTTTGGCATGTGATCAATATGGAGATAACTGCACATGGTCACCTGATCATTAGCCCCACTGGGAGGAATTACTATGGAAATGTAGACCCTGAATTAATTTAATGGTTTTAGTGGTATAACCTATAGAAACACTTGAGGGTGTGGACTACATCAATGTCCTCTCTGGCATCTAAATTTGTAGCATGTATTCTTGGAAACTTGTTTGGGACATTGTTCAATTCCCTAGACAGATGTCGTCATGTTTGTTCTGTTCAGCCCTTTGAAACGGATGTCTGAGGCTCTCACTCAGTGTTGTGCTTCTGCTGTAGTTTTATGGGCACTGGGGGCCTAGCTACTGCTAGCACAAACTTCCCCTCAGTGTTTTTCTGACTCTGCCTGCCAATCCGAGCCAGCGGAAGGCTACATCCACCCCCTCTCTTTGCTCTCATTCGTCAGCCAGGCTCCTAGTAGTGAGAACATTGTGTACTAGCAGCAGTGCCAAAACATGGTATGGGTTATGACCTAGGGTGTTTACACTTTTTTTCTCTCTCGAATGTTCATTTTATTTTTTTTACAATAAAGGGATGTAGATAAAGTGTTTTGGATTAATGTGCCTTGCTGCTTTTTCTCTCTTGCCTTGAGCAAGTAAATGTTGTGAAATTCATTTTTGGCAGTTTTTCATTTTGCAGAAATATTGTAAGATTTAGTTTGTTCCATATTTTGTATGGATTCCTTGTATATTACTGAAAGACTGTTATTTTTGCATCCAGTATATTAATGGTATTTGTTCCCTTTCTAATTAACATACTGGTGTTAAATAGTTTACTATAGAGGAGTCCCTTGAGGAGGATTCTAGGGGGAGGGGCGTGGGAGAACCAATGACTCGAGGTCAGTTGGGTCTAGGAGGGGACTTCAACTGCCCAGATGTCCTTGCCAGACACCCCTCCCCCTCTAGACAGCTGGATGGGAGGCGGGGGCTCCTCGTGTTGCAATCCCAACAAAATCCAAAGCTGCAGGAAAACAAACTCAAAGGGGCCTGCTTGGCTAGCTGGCCCCTTTGAGTTTGGCGTCCTCTGGTCCTGCATAAGGAGTGCTCCTGGGCGTTCATACATCTGATTTACAAACCTGCAGTATGACTCAATGGGGCCCTCCTAAAGCCATGCTGCAGTTATTTATAGCCCCTGGAGGTGATGGGTGACTGTTTGCAACAGGACAGTAAAACCCCCACAACCCTCCAAGGACAAAGGGTGCTCACCCCCACAGCGTTAGCTCTTCATTTAGCTATCAATTTTTCCATTATCAGTTCATCGATACTGGTGTCTGCTCTGCTACATGTAGGCTACTCGTTGGTTGTGATCAGGAGAAACTCACTGGTTGGGTGCAGCGTCTTTTTAGAACAGTCCCTAGGCTTTGGGAACACAGGCCCCTAATCCTAGGCACTCATTGTGCTCTGACCCGGTGGGGTTCAATGGCAGCCCTAATCCAGCTAGCAGGAAGAGCTTCACGTACACCCTCAGACAATGAGAGGGTGGCTGGAAAATTCAGGCCTTTGCTTTTGGTGTCAGCAGTCTCCCTTGGCTGAGCAACAAGCTGGGCTGCCAGGCAGCAACCCGCAGCACTAGAACTATATTTAGTCATTGCTCTATTGTCAATACAACTCTTTGGGAACACTCTGCCCGTTGCTTTGTAATTTCATGGCACAAGCATGGAAGGTTGGAATATGGTATACATATGTATACAATATTTAGAGGTGTGCGGCCTTGATTCTCCACCCGTTGGCTCTCTGGGTGGGTAGGCACTTGGCAGACCCCAGAAGTAGGTTAACCCTTCATCCTAACTGTGCCTAAAGGTTGGAAGGTGAGAAAAGTGAACCTAAAGGCACAACGGTATATTTCCAGTCCTTACACAGTATATTAATAGGATTTTATACATGTGTGATTGTTACCCCAGCGGCCCTTAAGCCAGACTTCTCCATTCCAGATCATTGAGAAGAGACCTGGTCACAGCCGCAGTCGCGTCTTCAGGGAAGTGGAGATGCTGTACCAGTGCCAGGGTCACAGGTAAGATTACTGATTAGACGCACAACAACGGGGACTTCTGAATAATATATTTGAGTGGAAAGCAGCTTACCTCATTAGACCTTCATGGCACTGTAAATGAGCAATGCCCTGAGCAAAGTCTTGATAGTCATTCAATAAATAAATTCCTTGACTGATAAATCTTTTTAAGTAATAACTGTCGTGTGATTAGTTTTGACCAGTGTCCTGTTTCCTTCACTGCAGAAACATCCTGGAGCTGGTGGAGTTCTTTGAGGAGGAAGACAAGTTTTACTTGGTGTTTGAAATGCTGAGAGGAGGTGAGTGCTTCATACAGGGTTTAAAGGCTTTAAAAGTAATATGCACCATTTCCTTCTGCATGCGTCTCATATTGAATTTCTTAGTGGGTCTTAATTAGGGTGGCAAAATTCCTGCAGCTTTCTATAAATTCCCTGGTTTTCCAGAAATCCCGGTTAGAGGATTCCTGGAATAAGGGGGAAATCCGGTATCATGCAACCAGGATTTCTGGATAACCTTGGAATTTAATGAAAGTTACAGGAATTAAGCAACCCTCATCTTAATACAGGCCCTTTTAATACTTGCAATGTGATAGGGTTGAGCAGGGTAACAAGTGTGGCGTTAACCTGCAGGTACAGTCCTGGCTCACATTCACAGGAGACTACACTTCAGCGAGCAGGAAGCCTGCGTTGTGGTGCAGGACATCGCCAGCGCTCTGGATTTCCTGCATAACAAAGGTACGTCTGCTACAACCGGGTTGAGCCACAGACCAGGGCTTGCCTGGCAGGCCAAGGGGGTGGATGGGGTTTCATATGGGGACTGGGAAGGGCCTGGCGCTGGCATCTGGAGATGGGCTGGCTGGCATTTATCATGAGAGCTTTACAATGCAAGGCTAGCTGATCTGGTTTCAGCAGATAAAAGGCTCGGCCCACTAATCTAATGCTGGGTAGAATAACAAATGGTTCAAAGGTCTCATGTTCCCTCAACACCTGGGCTGTTAAGTGAAAGCCATGGTTCCCATTTGATCCCGAGCAGTGGCCCAGGCTGGTCATTTGACACATGCTAAAACACATGCCCACCCCTTCTGTCTATTGCCTAATTATACATGCATCAGAATGACTCTGTTTCATTTTTACAGGAATGGCACATAGAGATCTGAAGCCGGAGAACATCTTATGTGAGCATGCGGACAAAGTAAGTTTCCATTTTACAGGTGTCTGATTTGTAGATATCTGTAGCCACTAGTGTATTGGCCACTCTAATCTGGAAGTATGATTACGCAAGAAGGCCTGGGGGGGGGTGTATATGGCCAATATACCACGGCTAATGGCTGTTCTTAATGCCTGGCACAATGCAGAGTGCCTGTACACAACCCTCAGCTGTGGTATATTGGCCATATATCACAAACCCCCGAGATGCCTTACTGCTATAAACTGTTTACCAATGTAATTAGAGCAGTAAAAATTACTTGTGGTATATGGTCTGAATACCACGGCTGTCAGCCAATCAGCATTCAGGGCTCGATCCACCCAGTTTGATTGGCCATAAATCGCTTTCTGTCAATCACACTCAATGGAGCCGTAGCCCACAACCAGCACCCTGGTCAAATCTTTTGAGAAACAGTAGAATTGTTTTGTAACATTTTTCAAATCTACCCATTTCCCTTCCTTTACAGATTTCGCCTGTGAAGATCTGTGACTTTGACCTGGGTAGTGGGATCAAGCTAAACAGCGACAGCTCTCCCATCTCCACCCCAGAGCTCCTCACTCCAGTAAGTCTGTCTACTACACTCTGTTCAGCCAGTGTAGTTTTGACTCCATGTAAATAGGCCTGTGGCAATGCTTTGGGCAGGAAACAGAAATTCTATGGAAAGCAGAGGTGGTGTGACGATTGGGACATGGCACAGCAAAGCCCCAGTGAAAGCTTTCTTGTGCCGTTTTCTGAGGCAGGGTGGTTTTACAATTCTGCTCCCTATGTAGATTGGCTTTCCTGTACGGTATTGGACAAGCCCAGGTGGCGTCACTTGCAGGAAGCCCTCTCATTGGAAACCAGGGGAAGGTGTGCTGGTATCTAAGGACAAAGTTAACTGTTGGCTGGTTTCATTGTAATGATGGGGATTGACTCTCAGCCCATGTAATAACACATACACCTTTGGCACGCTCTCCTATCTGGCAGCTCCTTTGCTTAGGTATCTGAGAAGCACTTATCAGCTTCATTCAGATTCCTAAAAGTCTAATGTCCACATCCTGCTACTTATCAGTGGAAATGTTGAGGCACATGGGGCTAGGCTATGATGGGTTAAGGCAAAGTTTCATTAAAAATAAAAACTGCCTTTAAAACCTGACCGGCACAATGTTACTGGAATGCTTCAAATGTAAAGGGCAGCCATCCCATTCTGTGCCTCTCCTGTCAGAGGGAGATGGATGTGAGCAGGTGACCCAGATGACCAGGCTAGTTGGAGGGAGTAATGTAGGAGGTGGGGGATTTTGCATTGTAACCTGACCTAGCTTGGGTAGCCTGTTGGCAGGCCAGCCCTGGCCTGGACAATTTGTGGGTATTATAGTTTGGCCCATGTTGGAGACAGACAGGGCGGTGTGAGCGCTGAGTGGTCTCCCCCTCTGTGATCTTGGGTCTCAGCTCTCAGGGCAGTCTGAGGGTAGCCGTGTTTGCATCTCCCCCCTGTGTCCTCTGGTTTCAACAGACTGGTCTTTTATCAGAGATTGACCTGGCCCTGGGTCAGACTGACGGACCTCTTTAAATAAAGGTATTTTGTAATTCCTGTGTAAAGAACTAGATATAATATCCTTGAGGAGGCAAGGCTACAGGGAACAGATTGCGCATTTGCGCAGACTGTGAAGCCAAACCATGCTACAGTGTGTGGAAGTGGTTGAATGAGAAGCTTATTTTCCTTAACAGTAATTGGAACGAGACCATGTCTCCTGTCACTGATCCTCTGCTACATTCCCCTGGTAGCACTTGAGCTGTAACATGCAGAAACTGAAATAACATTGCCACCCACCCTGGTCTCTGCTCTTGCACTGTAATCTCCACCCACTTTCTCACCACATTTGTGCAAGCCTGCATTTCTCTTTGTATTCATAACACAAAAGCCCCATGTCTAACGGTTGTTCTAGTTAAATTGCCCTTGTGCCTACTAGCAACTGTGCTTTGATTGGCTGAGCCAAGGGGAGAGGGAAGGAGTGCGGGGGAGTGGTGTGTGTGTGCACTGCTCATGTGCCTCTCCCTTGTTTATCCTAGTCTCTGTTCAGGCCAATCTTATCTGATTTTCTTTCCTGACATACTTTTCCCCTTTTCCCTACATGCCTGCACTTAGTGTTATTCCACAATGTTTCGTAGTATTTACAGATGTTGTCATGTGCTTGAGTAAATTGAATTTGAAAGAAAGCCAGGGCTGCCCCCCCCCCCCCAAAAAAACAACCTTGGTCAACCAAGAGCCGTCCTGTTCTTTCAACCAATCGATTGTGTTAAGAACTACATATGGACTGAGCTTGTCTGATGCTTTAAGCACACTGATTAAATAATAAAGACACACATGACTTGTGCATGATGGTCACTGTTAAATAAAATGACAGCCTGTGACTGGCCCTTGTTTTAAAGAAGTCCGATGTGTGGATGACATTGTACTTATTGTGGAAACTACTGGAGTACAGGGAAAAATGAGGGTAAAGGCTCAAGTGTTGTGAGCATTGTGCCAAACAGTTGCTGTTAGATTACAATTTTTTTCTGACCATTTGGATCAATTTAAATACTAAAGTGTGCCAGTCTGTTCTAACAAATGTATAAAGCCTTTATTACAGTAGACTGAACAGTTTAATGCATTCTTGAATTGCGGTTTATTTATTGTTTAGACTAATTTGTCAAGTTAGTTTCATAAAAAATAAAAATAAATGCTCGATTGCATTTCAAAGCATGAATGATTGATTCAGTAGCCTATATATTGAAAAATGGGTCTAAGTAAAGGTATTAAGACTAAACAGGACACTCTTAGGCCTACAGCTTGACGGTGGTTATACAAGGATACTATACAAAGCCTATTAATGATATGTATTATAATGTCAACAACAAGGAGTTAAAGAAAAAGGATGGTATAGGAGCAAGTGCTGCATGTATGTGTTATGAGGTGATAGAATGCAATATTTTTCTGCCTGTTTGGAGCTGGGTAAACACTCAATTATAAATACCATTCTGTTCTAACATACATTTTTGTAAGGCAAGGGCTGTTTCCTCATTGCTGCCTCGTCTGAATTGTTCTCATCCCAATATCCTGGTTAACTTTGCTATTATGCACATAGCAATACAGGGAAAGGTGTCAATTTTAGTGCACTGAAGATTGTTTCAAAACCGGACAGGGAACATATCCAACATTGGAGAAAGTGCATTTGTTATAAAATATTAGATTATTGTGTTGCATCATAATTTGAAATACTGAAACCATATAATATTTCAGTATCACATCTTAGAGTGTACTGTGCCATCCCCTTGGCCTCCAATGGAATAGTCCACTGAGACGGGCACGAATCAGACAAATCCTGTGCACCATGGGATTTATTTTTATAAGCGCAAATAATCTCGGTTGCCAACAGCCTGTTGACTGTCCTATAGAAGTCCTATAGAAAGCACACTTAGGCAATGTTGTGGTTACTGTACTTGTAGCGGTTGAGCCTTAAGAGGGTTTACTTTCAGTGAATGGTCTCTTTTTTGAGAATCATGTTAAAGTGGTTTCCTGATAATTTAGTGGTGTAATCAGGTCTGCATGAGGCTGTGTGCACATACAGGCATGTGGTGTACATTGATGCTTCAATGTAACTTTGGGCTTCCTGATCAAACTCTCAAATGTGAGTTATAGATTTGTCATTCTAATTGAAAGCCAGTCTAAGAAGTGGTAGATCTGTTCTGTGCTCTATTTCTATGCTCCCTGTTTTCTGTCTTGATTTTGTACACCATCTGAAACACTATACAATGCTTTGTCACGAACTGAAATTAGGGAAATTTATTTTAACAAACTGGAAATTGGGCAGGAATTCTGTTTACTGCAGCTTTAAGGGGAATTCACAGGACTTTTCTGACGTTTGTCAGGCGCTGAGGTGCTAATGAAAGACCAGCGCCTCTTTCTGTAAGCTGTCAAGCAAAGGCAGCTGGGTTATGAGTTGACTGGTCATATGGTTAGGAAAGCTCCAGGTTGCGGTGATTTCTGCCAACAAATCCTCAATGTCGGCTGATTAGCCACCATCTCTGTCACCGCAGGCAGGATTAAAGAGTCGAAGACTGATGCAAGTCTTCATCCTGCTGGTGCAATACTATTGAAGTATATCTGCTGCTCTACAAATCAGTTGAGCAGAGCTCCCTCACCTTATCCCCTTTTGCTGTCCCATATCCTTGTCATGCCCAGAGCAGTCATAGGCTTGCTAGCTCAGGTTACTGGGCTTAGCCATGTTTTTTTTAAGGGGGCTCTGAAACACGAGTACCTTTTGATTATCATACTCCCATTCCTCCTCAAAAGCACCTTGGTGGACAAATATATTTTGTTCCATGATGCTAGGCAGGGCAAGCCCATTTTGGTGAGTTCTGATATCATCAAAATAAATCAATTGCAGTATGTTTTTGGAGTCATTCAGTATTTTTTTTTAACTTAAGTACTATACCATTGGAAATGTTCAATTTATATTCCTAAAACTTAAGTTGAAAATGATGTCACTGCTTCCTGTTGACGAAACATTTTGACAAATGGCCCAATGTCAACAGTTTCACTGTCCAATTCAATAACCAATATGCAGAAAGTTTATACATCTACATATGTGCATAATAATCATATTACTTGTATTTTTTTCAACGAGCACCGTATACACTGCACACTTACCAAAAACCCTGTTTTGGCAAGTCACTAATCAGCAAATAAAATTGAGCGGAAATCGGGTTGTACACGCTTTTGAAACTAACGCAACTAAAAAAAACGCATAACTGGAGATTTTTTTACATCACTGGTTAGAGCACAACCTGCAGGAGATGGTGAGCTACATTTTAGAGTGACGTATTTTGAATTGGGGTCGCCAAAACAGAACACGACACCCAGCAACTCATAACGATATCGCATTTAAATAATTTGCGTGAGAGGATGGAGGTGAGGTTGCATGTCCTGTTAACTAACGGCTCAAACCACACAATTACCACGTGGGAATGTGTTCAATCAATTTTCAATTTCAATCAATCAATTTTATTTTATATAGCCCTTCGTACATCAGCTAATATCTCGAAGTGCTGTACAGAAACCCAGCCTAAAACCCCAAACAGCTAGTAATGCAGGTGTAGAAGCACGGTGGCTAGGAAAAACTCCCTAGAAAGGCCAAAACCTAGGAAGAAACCTAGAGAGGAACCAGGCTATGAGGGGTGGCCAGTCCTCTTCTGGCTGTGCCGGGTGGAGATTATAACAGAACTATGCCAAGATGTTCAAAAATGTTCATAAGTGACAAGCATGGTCAAATAATAATCATGAATAATTTTCAGTTGGCTTTTCATAGCTGATCATTAAGAGTTGAAAAACAACAGGTCTGGGACAGGTGGCGGTTCCATAACCGCAGGCAGAACAGCTGAAACTGGAATAGCAGCAAGGCCAGGCGGACTGGGGACAGCAAGGAGTCACCACGGGCGGCAGTCCCGACGCATGGTCCTAGGGCCCAGGTCCTCCGAGAGAAAGAAAGAGAGAAGGAGAAAATTAGAGAGAGCCAAGATTTTCAAAATGTTCATAAATGACAAGCATGGTCAAATAATAATCAGGAATAAATCTGTTGGCTTTTCATAGCCGATCATTAAGAGTTGAAAACAGCAGGTCTGGGACAGGTAGGGGTTCCATAACCGCAGGCAGAACAGTTGAAACTGGAATAGCAGCAAGGCCAGGCGGACTGGGGACAGCAAGGAGTCACCACGGCCGGTAGTCCCGACGTATGGTCCTAGGGCTCAGGTCCTCCGAGAGAAAGAAAGAGAGAAGGAGAAAATTAGAGAGAGCCAAGATTTTCAAAATGTTCATAAATGACAAGCATGGTCAAATAATAATCAGGAATAAATCTGTTGGCTTTTCATAGCCGATCATTAAGAGTTGAAAACAGCAGGTCTGGGACAGGTAGGGGTTTCGTAACCGCAGGCAGAACAGTTGAAACTGGAATAGCAGCAAGGCCAGGCGGACTGGGGACAGCAAGGTGTCAGCATGCCCGGTAGTCCTGACGTATGGTCCTAGGGCTCAGGTTCTCAGAGAGAAAGAGAGAACGAGAGAATTAGAGAGCATACTTAAATTCACACAGGACACTGGATAAGACAGGAGAAGTACTCCAGGTATAACCAACTGACCCTAGCCCCCCGACACATAAACTACTGCAGCATAAATACTGGAGGCTGAGACAGGAGCGGTCAGGAGACACTGTGGCCCCATCCGAAGAAACCCCCGGACAGGGCCAAACAGGAAGGATATAACCCCACCCACTTTGCCAAAGCACAGCCCCCGCACCACTAGAGGGATATCCTCAACCACCAACTTACAATCCTGAGACAAGGCCGAGTATAGCCCACAAAGGTCTCCACCACAGCACAAACCAAGGGGGGGTCGCCAACCCAGACAGGAAGATCACGTCAGTGACTCAACCCACTCAAGTGACGCACCCCTCCTAGGGACGGCATGAAAGAGCACCAGTAAGCCAATGACTCAGCCCCTGTAATAGGGTTAGAGGCAGAGAATCCCAGTGGAGAGAGGGGAACCGGCCTGGCAGAGACAGCAAGGGCGGTTCGTTGCTCCAGAGCCTTTCCGTTCACCTTCACACTCCACACTCGTCACGTTAGACAATTTGTAGAAGACTGCTAGCTGCATTTTGAAGTGTTGCGTTTTGATTCAAGTATGTCGCCAATGCGGTAACGCAACACTGTTTTGGCTAAATCACTTCCATCAATCACGCTGAAATCAATAGAACAGGGCATACATTTGGTGTAGCACTGTTGAATCTAACACTATTTAAAGGCCACACGGAAACTTGGAATAAACTATACATGGTTGGTTACATAACTTGTAGAAAGCGTATCTATTTTATGTAGGATGTTCATTTCAGGAGGCTGCCATCACAGTAAAGTTAACAAAACACTTTCTCTTAACTTAACCAATCACGACACACCTTAACGTCGATCGGTGTCCCTTCCACAGGACAGTTGCGCTAACGTAGGCTAATGCGGATTAGCATGAGGTTGTAAGTAACAAGAGAATATCCTAGGACAGACATCTGATATTGGCAGGAGGCTTAAATTCTTGTTAATCTAACTGCACTGTCCAATTTACACTAGTTATTACAGTGAAAGAACCCCATGCTATTGTTTGAGGAGAGTGCACAACTTTGAACATGAAGTTATTAATAAACAAATTAGGCACTTTTGGGCAGTCTTGATACAACATTTTGAACAGAAATGCAATGGTTCATTGTATCAGTCTAACACTTAGCAAATACACTGATGCCATCTAGTGGCAAATCTAAATTGCACCTGGGCTGGAATAATACATTACGGCCTTTGCATTTCAAAGATGATGGCACAAAAAAATACAAATGGACAGTTTCTTTTACCAGATCTATTGTTATAATCTCCTACATTCCTTTCACATTTCCACAAACTTCAGTCTTTCCTTTCAAATGGTACCAAGAATATGCATATCCTTGCTTCAGGGCCTGAGTTACAGGCAGTTAGGCAGATTTGGGTATGTCATTTTAGGTGAAAATTGAGCCTTAGGAGGTTAAGATATCACTTGACAACTGTTGGCTGTTATTTAAGTGACAGTTTGACTGTCAAATCCATGTATTGGCGTGTGTGGCCAGCGACTTACACAGAATACCCTGAATTTTCCATGCCGTTTCATTAAATCCACATTCTAAGTGGTTCCAAGTCGTGCGCATCCCCGAGCGTGACACAATCAACAGAAACCGAAGATATTGATCTGGTTTGAGCTATCAAACTTATCCTCATGACTAAACTTTAATACTATCACCAATCTGCGTTAAAGGTGTGTAATTCCAATGTTATGGGGTGAAAATTCAAGCTTGCGTAAGGTAGTAACACAAACTGCCCACTTTAGGAAAATTGGTGTAATATACTTCATTCCTTAATTTAAAGGCAAAATAGTTAATATAAGGTAAGATAGTTTGAGAGTGGGAAACATACCATTACAACAATGACTTATTTTATCAATCAACCATTTAGAGTCAAATTCAGTTTACCTCAAACGGGGTGGTGTTGTCGGCAGCCAGCTCCTCCAGACATGACTACGGTGGTGGGGGTTGGAGGGGCTTGTGGCTCGCTGGCCACAGACAAGGCTTTGTCTGCGCTCAGATTCCTGCCCTGCAAATTGCATTACATAAGGGTGCAGCGGGATGGTGCTCACAAATCAACTTTTAGTCACATGTGCCAAATACAACGGGTGTAGACTTATTAAAAAACGTTTCTTTTTTTTAAAATTATGTTTTTAAATTGGATATCCGAAACAAATATTCTTGCAGTGAAGGCGCTCAACAACTACATACCAGTCATCCAACACTCATTCAGAGCGACACAGAAGCATCCAGGGTCAATGCCCTGCTCAAGGGCACGTTGACAGATCTCCCACCAGGCCAAAAACCGGAACCGAAACATTAAGACCCCCCCCCCCCCCTCCACAGTTCCCCAGTAGCAGTCCCTCAACCATTTGAGACCCCTCCCACAGCCCCCCCCCATGCACCAACAACCAGGAGAATGAATTTAAGAGAAAAAAGAAAGCCAAGAAACCACAAACAACGCAAAATAATAAAATGAATTCCTTTAAAACAAAGGACAACTAAAACCATAATAGCAATGCTGACTGTTTGCCTGACACTATTACATGTATGCGTTTATTTAAATGAGTGTATATGCATGTGTACAAATGCCTGCATGGCATCAGCCTCATGCACACCGGCATTAGTTATAAAAACACTGCCCCAGTGTCATTCAAACATACTTTTTTATTGTTTTAGTTTTTTTATCACTTGTATTAGGATGGTCAATTTCCTGCACAGCAACTCCACTCCCACTTGTCTCCAATTCCAACAAGTGTAGACATTACAGTGAAATGCTTACTTATGAGCCCCTAACCAACAGTGCAGTTAAAAAAAAATACGGATACGATTAAGAAGTAACAAGTAATTAAAGAGCAGCAGTAAAAAAAATAAGTGTGTATATATATATCACACACGGGGTGTGCCGGTAGTCAATGTGCAGGGGCACCGGTTAGTTGAGGTATGTAGAGTTAATTAAAGGGACTATGCATAGATGACAAGAGTGGGGGGGGTGGGCAATGCAAATAGTCTGGGTAGGCATTTGTTCAGGAGTCTTATGGCTTGGGGGTAGAAGCTGTTTAGAAGCCTCGTGGACCTAGACTTTGTGCTCAGCTACCGCTTACAGTGCTGTAGTAGAGCAGTCTGACTAGGGTGGCTGGAGTCTTTGACAATTTTTAGGGCCTTCCTCTGACACCGCCTGGTATATAGGTCCTGGATGGCAGGAAGCTTGGCTCCAGTGATGTACTGGGCCATTCGCACTACCCTCTGTAGTGCCTTGCGGTCGGAGGCCGAGCAGTTGCCATACCAGGCAGTGATGCGCTCGATGGTGCAGCTGTAGAACCTTTTGAGGACTGTTGTGAATGTTGACCTGTCTAAAGATCTTACTAACATCAGCGTGATTAGTCTTCCAGTACAGCTGGTGCTCTCATGCATGTTTCAGTGTTATTTCCCTCAAAGCGAGCATAGAAGTAGTTTAGCTCGTCCAGTAGGCTTGTCACTGGGCAGCTCTCGGCTTTGCTTCCCTTTGTAGTCTGTAATGGTTTGCAGGCCCTGCCACATCTGTCGAGTGTCGCAGCAGGTGTAGTACGACTCGATCTTAGTCCTGTATTGACGATTTGCCTGTTGATGGTTCGTCGGAGGACATAGCGGGAATTCTTATAAGCTTCCGGGTTAGGGTCCCGCTCCTTGAAAGCGGCAGCTCTAGCCTTTAGCTCAGTGTGGATGATGCCTGTAATCCATGGCTTCTAGTTGGGTTTGTACGTACGGTCACTGTTTTGAAACGACATCATCGATGCACATATTGATGAAGACTGATGTGGTGGACTCAATGCCATTGGAGGAATCCCGGCACATATTCCAGTCTGCTAGCAAAAGTCCTATAGCTTAGCATCTGCTTCATCTGACAAGAGGCTAGCTGTGTGCAAACAGACCCTCTCCTCGGACCGAGGAATGGGATTTTTTAAAAGGAACACAAGTCTGCTTCAAAACGGAGCTGTTTAGAGCCCTGGTGCTTTAGCAGGCTCTCATTCCATAGCATGTTTGATTTTTACCAGAGGGGTGCTTGGGTCTCCTTCAACCAGAGCACGTTTCATGATAAAACTAGCCTATCAGCAGTGTTAAGCTCTGAGCTCTGGGTTTTGTTTGTGGTCAGGTGATTCTAACACCACAGATTTAATCTGTTCAGAAATGTGTTTTTGACTCTAGTTCCTTGAAAGGTTAAGCAGAGTTTTGGCCCTACTGGAACTAAAACTAGAATCTTTCAAAAGCCTGCATTATTTTCCCAGGGGTTCATTTTCTCTGAAAGTAAGCCGAAGAGAAGGTCATTTGATCAGAGTAGGGCTAGCCAGCTCCTAAGGAATGTCTTTGTTCTCCTGTCCTGCAAAACCAGCAGTGACCCATATCTCTTCACCGTGTTATGGAAAGTATTAACCCCATTTGGTCATTTTGTTTGTCGGCGTTATGCAACTGTGCTTTCTTGGACTGCCCCCCCTGGCAATTGTCTTTTCCTAGCTCGGTGTTGGGCCTAGTTCCACAGGCAATCATGCTGACCCTGTAGCCTGCTCAGTCAGTCCACTGAGCTTTGAGTGCGAAGAACAGGCTGTCGCACAGGGCCCTAGTATTCACTCACTGCCCTACCCTACATCATTGCACATGTTCTCCATGCCTCCTTGCATTTTCCAAAGAACAAATTTTTTGGAAAGCAGGGGCACTTAAAGGACTCCATCAGTGTGGATAATCCTTCCCACTAGTGAGGAATGCCGCTGTCCAAAAACAGAACTTGTTCAGGGACATTGGACAGCATAGACTCACTTAACTTCTCACTGTACCCACAGCATTACACTCGGCTCTGTTTAACCGAAGCAGTAGCCTCAGGTGGGGCATTGACTGCTCCCAGCCCAGAGCTAACTAACCCTGCTGTCTCTGTCTGTTTCCTGCAGTGTGGCTCGGCAGAGTACATGGCTCCTGAAGTGGTGGAGGCCTTCAGTGAGGAGGCCACCAACTATGACAAGCGCTGTGACCTGTGGAGCCTGGGGGTCATCCTCTACATCCTGCTGAGCGGCTACCCGCCCTTTGTAGGCCGCTGCGGCAGCGACTGTGGCTGGGATATGGGAGAACCCTGCCACACATGCCAGGTAAGAAAGAAAGCCAAGGCCACCTCTGGCTGACCCAGATTCTCTTTCATTTGTTTAGTGTGCTTTCCAGAAACTGTATCCTGTTTAGGAGGAAGTGTAAGTATAATATTCCTAGGTGCACATTACAAATTTATAGCTGGGATCCCGTTAACGGGATCGATATGACAACAGCGAGTGAAAGTGCAGGGCGCCAAATTCAAAACAACAAATCTCATAATTAAAATTCCTCAGACATAAGTATTTTACACCATTTTAAAGAAACTTGTTGTTAATCCCACCACAGTGTACTATTTCAAAAAAGCTTTACGACGAAAGCACAACATATCATTGTTAGGTCAACGCAAAATCACAGAAAAACACAGCCATTTTTCCAGCCAAAGACAGGAGTCACAAAAAGCATAAATAGAGAATGAATCACTAACCTTTGATCTTCATCAGATGACACTAATAGGACTTCATGTTACACAATACATATGTTTTGTTCGATAAAGTTCATATTTATATCCAAAAACCTCAGTTTACATTGGCGCCATGTTCAGAAATGCCTCTAAAATATCCGGAGAAATTGCAGAGCCACATCAAATAACAGAAATACTCATCATAAACTTTGAAAGGTACATGTTTTACATAGAATTAAAGATACTTGTTCTTAATGCAACCGCTGTGTCAGATTTCAAAAAAGCTTTACGGCAAAAGCACAATATTCAATAATCTGAGAACAGCGTTCAGCCACAAAAGGATGCCATACAGTTACCCGCCAAATTGTGGATTCAAAAATAGCATTATAAATGTTCACTTAACTTTGCTGATCTTCGTCGGAATGCACTCCCACAAGAAATGTTTGTTTTGTTCGGTAATGTCCATTTATGTCCAAATAGCTACTTTTGTCAGCGATTTTGGTTAACAAATCCAAAGTCACGAAGCGTGTTACCAAAAGCAGACGAAATGTCAAAAAGTTCTGTAATAGTCAGAAACATGTCAAACGATGTATTGAATCAATCTTTAGGATGTTTTTAACATCTTCAATGTTCCAACCGGAGAATTCCATTGTCTTCAGAAGTGCGATGGAACAGAGCTCCCTCATGTGAACGCGCATGGTCAGCTGATGGCAGACCTTACTCATTCCCCTCTCCTTCATCCCCACTTCACAGTAGAAGCATCAGACAAGGTTCTAAAGACTGACATCTAGTGGAAGCCGTAGGAAGTGCAATATGACCCATATCCCACATATCCCACATTCGATAGGCGATGAGTTGAAAACCTACAAACCTCATATTTCCCACTTCCTGTTTGGATTTTCTCAGGTTTTTGCCTGCCATATGAGTTCTGTTATACTCAGACATCATTCAAACAGTTTTAGAAACTTCAGTGTTTTCTATCCAAATCTACTAATAATATGTATATATTAGCAACTGGGACTGAGCAGGCATTTTCCTCTGGGCACCTTTTCATCCAAGCTACTCAATACTGCCCCTGCAGCCATAAGAAGTTAATGCAACCGCTGTGTCAGATTTAAAAAAACTTTACGGAAAAAGCCCCCCATGCTATAATCTGAGTACAGCGCTCAGAGCCCAAAACAACCATAAAGATATCCGCCATGTTGTGGAGTCAACAGATGTCAGAATAGCATTATAAATATTCACTTTGATGATAATCAGAATGCACTCCCAGGAATCCCAGTTCTACAAATGTTTGATTTGTTCCATAAAGTCCATGTATGTCCAAATACCTTGTTTTTGTTCGCGTTCAGTACACAATCCAAACTCACGATGCGCGGGCAGGTCCAGGCAAAAGTTCAGACAAGTCATATTACAGTTTGTAGAAACATGTCAAACGAAGTATAGAATCAATCTTTAGGATGTTCTTAACAAATCTTCAATAATGTTCCAACTGGAGAATTCCTTTGTCTTCAGAAATGCAATAGAACACAAGCTAACTCTCTCACGTGAACATGCACGGTCAGCTCTTGGCACTCTGCCAGACCACTGACTCAAAGAGCCCTCATTCCCCCCTCCTTCACAGAAGCATCAAACAAGGTTCTAAAGACTGTTGACATCTAGTGGAAGCCTTAGGAAGTGCAAACTGACCAATATCCCACTATCTTCGATAGGCAAAGAGTTGAAAACCTACAAACCTCAGATTTCCCACTTCCTGGTTGGATTGTTTCTCAGGTTTTTGCCTGCCATCTGTTATACTCACAGACATCATTCAAACAGTTTTAGAAACTTCAGTGGTTTCTATCCAAATCTACTAATAATATGCATATATTAGCAACTGGGCATGAGTAGCAGGCAGTTTACTCTGGGCACCTTATTCATCCAAGCTACTCAATATTGCCCCCAGCCATAAGAAGTTAACAAGACACTGACTTGTGCACAATTGTGAAATTCAAGCTCTGAGTTTCCCTACTATGTGATGGTAATGAAAGCTCTTTATCCCTAGAACATGTTGTTCGAGAGTATCCAGGAAGGGAAGTATGAGTTTCCAGAGAAGGACTGGGCTCACATCTCCTCAAGTGCCAAAGACCTGATCTCCAAACTTCTTGTTAGAGATGCCAAGAATCGCCTGAGTGCCGGCCAGGTTCTGCAGCACCCCTGGGTGCAGGGGGTAAGTCTCGCTCTCTATACCCCCCCCAGGCTCCTTAAACTCTATGTACATTTCAGTGGGTAGAATGGGTGGGGTTTCTTTTGTCTAACCACCTGCTAAAACATTTTATTTTTAGGGATTCTCTGACACACTGCCAACATCCATCCTACCTCAAAGGTGAGTTAATCTTTGAGTCCCTGAGGGATATGGGCTATGTTCTTCAGTATAGTGCATCCTGATCGCCTCCATTATAAGAAAGTACAACTAGTGTAACTAAAATGTCAACTTCTGCGTTAAGTTTTTTGTTTGGTTGCTCCTTCTACACTTTCAGGAACAGTGCCAAGGACCTGACGTTCTTTGCTGGCAAGGCAGTGGCCATGAACCGGCAGCTGGCTGAGCAGGCTGTGATGGCGGAGCAGCAGCAGCTTGACGAGGCTCCCACTGTCATCACAGCCAGCTCCACTTCCATGCACCTCTCCCCTCCATCCAACTCCAAGCTGGCAAAGCGCAGGCAGAGCCTGCTAAAGACGGGGCCTGTCTCTGCCTCCGAGCTCTGCCAGCTCCTCGCCCCCCTCGTCATTACATCATCTGCCTGAATCACCGCCTTTGACCATCCGCACCCACTGATTCAGATTTCCAGATGACCGCTCAGCCTGGCCCCTGCCTCGCCCTGGCCCCAACTCAACCACACTTACTGACTGCAGGCATGTCCCCCTCTTTAACAGGAGAGACCGCTGCCATGCCTGGCTCCTAAAGTATATTTCGGAGCGTAAAGATGCAGAGCCGGCAGCCCAAACGCACATCCCCAAAATTCCTGATCAGCGCAGCTCCACGTATGCGTCCTCTATTAATTGAAATGTGATGGCAGTTGGAGAAATGGCTTGAGCTGCGCTGAGAATTAGAAAAGTACAACACTGCTGTGTACACTTTGGACTCTGTTAAATGCTTCACTGCCTTCTGCACCATAGCAGCACTTGTAAAGCACATTAGCCAGGGCCTGCATACATGGCACGTCCAGGCTGAGGGGCTACTGGGCCTTCTAGGGATTTTAGGGGGGGGGGGGATCTTCAAGCTGTTTTTCTTTTGAGTCTATGGCAGAACGGTTGAACCAAGCTCAGACACCAAAGGACTACCTGTTGTGCTGCTTCCACATGTTACAACTGGATCCACTGTGAATGAAGTTTATCTGGGATGTTCTCCATGTCTGAATGTCCCATCAGCAGATGCATACACGCTGATGCAATGGCAAACATGAAGGGTTTTACATGTGGAGGTATTCAGTGGAAAGAGTTCAGAAGGCTGGAAGCCAATGCTGCCAGTGTCTGGTGCAGTCCATTGTTTGGATAAATTCCTCTTCAACTGAGCCTCCTCTGTAGAAGGTCTAAGCCCACAGTACAAAAGGTTGTGGCTGTGCCCATGAGCCTCTAGTACCAGAGAATGTATCTATAACCAGCCCTTATTATGCTACAATGCCTACCAATGCAGTTTCATAAATGAAATGATTTATGCCAAACTACCAATCGCCATGCATCATTCAATTTTCATGTACTTTTTCTGATATCAGGGAATTCCTCCTGAATTTCTACAATGCAATAGGGGTTGAATTAAATGTTGCGCCTGCCTCTGCAAAAGTTGCTTTATGCACTAACCTAAAGTTCTTGGCACACGCAACTCATTTGATACCAGAACATGAACTGGGTTGGCCTGATGCTACCCTCAATAAACATGGAGCAGAAAAATAGCAAATTTGGTTCCCCATGCGAAAGCTTCCCATGCCAAATTGTGTACTAAGTGTTGTCATCAAACCATAAGATGTATTAATGTAAACATCTTTAGTTATTTGACTGCTGTGTAAAGTAATTATGCCATGGCTGTCATAATAATCTGTCTAGTTTAGCGGCGTTAGAAACGCTAATTTTAGCCGACATGACTTGGCTAATGTATTTGGATTTGTTCAGGGTTTAATCAGGCTTTTCTGTTAAGAGGTTAACCTGCTATTGACCTCTAATGTGACACCCTCAGAATGACTGCATCACAACTGCAAAAACCTAATTTTGGGAGAAATAATTTGCATTAAACATGGTGAAGGAGACAATGGAAAAGTCTAAATGGAATAGCATTCCAGAAAAGTCTTCCGAGGACATGTAGCTGTATTAATGAGTTATTTAAAAAGTTAACTATTTTATGTTTAACTCCATGTTAATGTTTAACTGTGCCACTTTTTATTTTTACATTAGTTTTTAAGCTTTTATTTTTTTATGTCAACCTCATGCAGGTGCTGTTCAGGTGGAACACCAGATGTTCCTTTTTTAAGATTCCTTTTTTTAAAGTGCGAGATGGGGAAGTTTCTATTTTGTTATCTGGAGCAAAATTAATGCCCAGTGAAGGTTATTTTAATGTTATTTTGTACTGCGAAAGTGTTGGCAACAATCTGTTTGGAAACAAGTTTGGCTGTTAGGAAATTGACAAATTATATTAGTGATGGGTTCAAGACACTGTAGCCAATGCCAAAGAGGCTAAAAGTCATAAACAAGTGACAACGTGCGTGTTCTCATCACCAAGGAGTACAACGACTAAACTCATGAATGTCCATTTAGTGTTACAACCGCTGCAGTTTGGTAATCTTGGAAGAAATGGCTCCCTTAGTGTCAAAAGGCCCATTATGCTGATTCATGGGACACTGATTGTAATCTTTTTAAGAATCCTTTCTACCAATGTATGTTTCTGGGGTTTTATGTCTTATAGTAAGACTTACTTGAATTTGTATATGCAGCTGTTCTTTGTTTGGGGAAACTAACTTGCTATCAAGAACAAAAGCATTAAGCTGCGTAAGGCATTTTTTGGGTTGTGAAAATGCCTATTCAATTGACTTTCTGCCTGCCTTTAAAAAATCAGACAAGTGTCTCCCTATTTTGTTAGGGTTGTGATTCTCCGAAATGCACAGATGTAGTACTTACATCTACGGTGTGTTCTTAGTCATAACCATTTCTACTTTTCCCCAATGCAGTAGTTTTGGACTGCCTTTTATTTGGGGAGAATCGATAGAAGCAATCCCTTATTTTTTTTACATTTCAAAATGATCTTGCAACGATGTGTAAAATGAGACGTTCAACTGGACAGTCATAATCCACTTCCCCACTATTTGAATGGTGCCCACAGGCAATGCATTTAAGATTTTAACAATAACATTGGAACATTTGTATAAATATTTCAGTTCGAGGGAGGTAACGTAAATGTTTTTCTACGTGGTTCTCTACTCAAGCCTTCTCTTCGGAGTTGTTGCCCCTTGTTTTTAACTCTTTTGTCCCAGCCCAAAATATTAACAGGATTTTAATTTTTACAAATCATACTTCTGAGACATTTTAATTGAAATAAGCACTTTACTGTAACATGGGACTGATTTGCAGTTCACGCAAAGAAACATGACGTGAAGAATTTTTGTATTGTTTTTTTTCTAAATACAATAAATTGCTTTGAACAGAAGTATTTTCCAATTATTCTGCTATTTGTCTTAGAAATGGTTAGAAGCCTTGGGGCCAGTTCAAGGATGTAACTGCTGAACCATTCCAACATGTTTTCACTTAACTGGTACAATCACCATAGTTTTACTCTGCCAGTTCATCGCTTGGCAAAGGGCTAAGTCTTGATCTATTCTACTGTAAATGGCACTCAGATACAAAGAGTAAAGGACACGTGCTCTTTGCTTGGGGGCAGTTAAGGGATATTTACTAGCAACCTAGTCACATGTAATTGGTTTGGTCCGGAGTCGGAGGTGTTAAGGAGTCATGACTGTCTATACACAAGGTAAGTGATGCAACTCGCTGCAAGCGCTGCCACCATGTTTCCCCAGGAGATCTGGCAGTGTTGCTTATCAACACCGGGGCTGGGGACACTGAATGCCTGCTAATACTCGGCACACTAGTCAAATGCTCAATTTGATACTGCAATTTTCCATTTGCTCAACAATGTAGAAAAGGAATGTCAACTGAAGTCCTATGATGTCTTGTATTCCATAAAATGCACTACTAACCGATTGCGCAAACATCACCAGGGATTTCAAGGAAATTATGCAATGTTATTTTGCTTGGCGCCGAGTTATATCTGGCTCGGTACGCCAGTGTCAGAGCATTGCTCAAATCCTGAGTCTTCCCCCTAGTGTTGACTTCATAAAACTACTCCAGCTCACCTAAAAAATATTGCACACAACCAAATGGGTATTTATTTGATATGTGGGTCAAAATAAACTAATCAAACCTGTGGAGCAAAATCACTTCTCCCTTCAGGACTGCTGTGGGAGTTGTTCTGGTGTTTATTACTAATTTCTGTGAGGACGTTGACGACATCGGCTCCACAGGGACATCCTTAGCCTTGGAAGCTGCTGGAGGTTTTTGGCCACAGCCTCAGGAACCTCAAATGCCTTCAGAGTCCATTATCAGTTTTGGGTAACCCCAGTTCTTGTTAGCTTTCTTTTTGCCCTCAATCCCCTTTCTGTTCGTCAATCAAAAATGGCATGTCACTCGTCACTACCTCAATGTCATGCTTTGGGAAACCCTGCTGGGATCCATTTTTGGTGCCTTGGGTATGAGGGCATTAATAGATTCCTGCACCACCAGAGGCATTTTTTTCCGTTTGATGTGGAACTCTAGCTTGTCTCATTTCTTTGATAAGTGCCTTAGAACAATTCAATTCAAACTCTACCTCTGACACTTCCTTAGGCTGAGGAGTTTCTTTGGGTGTGATCAGTTCCATGGACTTGCTGAAGATGGTAGGTGCTCCCAATGCATTTGCTAAATGTTTCAGGTTAATCTCAAGAAGTTTAATGGATGCCTTTCTCATTAATAAAATATTTTTCACTCTGGGTATAGGGATGCGCATACCTGGTCTGACTAGCTTCTTTACCAACCTCTTTGGAGGAACCCTTCCCTGTGGCATAGACAAACTGATTTCCAGGCACTTTGCTCTTCAGTTCGATTTCAAATTTGGTCCTGGGATAAGCTGTGCTAACTTCCAACGCATCAGGTTGAGTGGCTGTATCTATGACAAGAACGCTACTACATACACTTTCCTCAGTAGAATAATCATCAGACCCACTTGATGCTGCAGAGAGGGATTTCTCCCCCTCTGTTTCTTGTCTCAGTGATGTTACTGTTATTGGCCCTATCTCATCCTGAAGTTGTTGGCAGGTGATCAGAGGCTGGGAAATTGTTTCAGCGTTACTGTCTATAATCAGATTTCCGTTGTCCATACTCTTATATCTCTGACACTTAGCGCCTTCTGACCTAAAGGCTTTTATATACTTCAAAGCAAGCTTGGGAAGAGCCCACTGCTTTTTTATCACTTTATACTTCACATGACACTCAAGTCTGTTCCTTACCTCCTGGGGGAGGAATGGGGTTTCTACACCATGGAAATCCAACTGAGCTGGCTGTGGTGTGACCGGAGTGACTTCCTCGGCTGCCGTCTTCTCCAGGGAGTCTGAGTAGAGTAGGCACTCCCAGTAGGTGGTGTAGTCGGTTTTGCTTCAGTCATCTCAAGGAAATCAGTTGTTTCCTCTCCAATCATACGGATTAAAAATGATCTTGGCTTGGGATATGCAAAAATATGGACAAAACATTGAGGACGAGGAGTCTTCACCAACCCTGGACATAATTTCGAACCTAAGGGCTTGCTAGATGTTCTAGTCTCCATCTTTTCCCGTTTCAGATCTTTCTGACCATTGATTGCCACCTGGGATATAAGAGTAGTGTTTTTTTAAATGTGGTCTTTGCGTTGACGTGCTGGTTGGGATCTGTAACTTTGTCACATACCATTGGTTGATGATTTTCCTCTTCAACAATGAAAATAATTTCAGGAATCCACTTTGTGGCCTGCTTCAGTGTTTCTGGGAGTAGCATCCCAATAACTCGAACCAACAATATGGCACGTCTCCATAACCTGCGTATGATCTTTCGGCGGATGCTGTGCTCTAGATTGTGCCTCCCTTGAATTTTTACTGACAGTGGGTTATTCAACTCTGACCTGCCAGCAGGACCTTTGTTAGTAGAGGATGGCTCATCCTTAGAAACCACTGGTGTAGTATGGACTGTTTCACTCATCTCAGACACAAGAGTGGATAGATTGGATGTTGAGCTGAAGGAGGACCAGGAGGTAAATGAGCTGATAGAATCAGATGACCCCATAATGTTCAGAGGCCAAACGCTGTACTCAGTCTCACTGCTGGTGGCGGTGTCGTTTCTGGACTCTGGAGTGTCCACTCTGATGTTGACGCACCTGTCACCATCATTGTTGCACAGGTGCATAGACCTACACTGTTTGCAGTCAGACGGTAACTCGACATGACGTTTGGAGTAAAATAAAGGTTTTCTCTTCGTTTCCAGTTCACTGGCCCTGTCGTAGAAAAAGTCATATTCATTGTCGTATTCAGAGTCACATTTAGCAGCAGGGCTATAATCTGGGCTGGAGTCAAGATAGGAATCTGGAGGCTGCCTCCGCCGTGGCTTCCTCTGTCTTCTGCTCCACAGCTGACCTTGTGCACAGTGTTCTCCGGATAATCATCCAGTTCATTCACATGGTCTAAGCAGCTACTGTATAGAGTGTAGCTCTGGGTGGTCAAATCCTTCAGCATGTCCCTTGTGAGAAAAGATACCACTGATATTAATTTTAAAAAACACAAGAAATGTATGAAATTCCTCAAGTGTTGGCTAGAGCACACACACACTCTCGCTCGATTGCTCGCTCACACACACACACACACACATGAGGCTGGTGGGAGGGACTATAGGAGGATGGACTCATTGTAATGTCTGGAATATAATAAATAGAATGAGCCCAACGTGTGGTTTCCATACAGTACCAGTCAAAAGTTTGGACACCTACTCATTCAAGGGTTTTTCTTTATTTATACTATTTTCTACATTGGAGAATAATAGTGAAGACCTCAAAACGATGAAATAACACATGGAATCATGTAGTAACCAAAAAAGTCTAAAACAAATAAAAAAATAATTAAGATTTGAGATTCTTCAAAGTAGCCACCCTTTGCCTTGACAGCTTTGCACACCCATGGCAGTCTCTAAACCAGCTTCACCTGGAATGCTTTTCCAACAGTCTTGAAGGAGTTCCCACATATGCTGAGCACTTGTTGGCTGCTTTTCCTTCACTCTGCGGTCTAACGCATCCCAAATCATCTCAATTGGGTTAATGGTCTGGTGATTGTGAAGGCCATCTGATGCAGCACTCCATCACTCTCCTTATTGGTCAAATAGCGCTTACACAGTCTGGAGGTGTGTTGGATCATTGTCCTGTTGAAAAACAAATTATAGTCCCACTAAGCTCAAACCAGATGGGATGGCGTATTGCTGCAGAATGCTGTGGCCTTGAATTCTAAATAAATAACTTAGTGTCACCAGCAAAGCACCATTACACCTCTTCCTCCATGCTTCATGGTGGGAACCACACATGCGGAGATCATCCGTTCACCTACTCTGCGTCTCACAAAAACACAGCAGTTGGAACCAAAAATCTAAAATTTGGACTCATCAGACCAAAGGACAGATTTCCACAAGTCTAATGTCCATTGCGCATGTTTCTTGGCCCAAGCAAGTCTCTTTTTCTTATTGGTGTCCTTTAGTAGTGGTTTCTTTGCAGCAATTCGACATTGAAGGCCTGATTCACGCAGTCTCCTCTGAACAGTTGATGTTGAGATGTGTCTGTTACTTGAACTCAGTTAAGCATTTATTTGGGCGGCAATTTCTGAGGCTGGCAACTCTAATGAACTTATCCTCTGCAGCAGAGGTAACTCTGGGTCTTCCATTCCTGTGGTGGTCCTCATGAGAGCCAGTTTCATCATAGCTTGATGATTTTTGCGACTGCACTTGAAGAAACTTTCAAAGTTCTTGAAATTGTCCGCATTGACTGACCTTCATGTCTTAAAGTAATGATGGACTGCCGTTTCTCTTTGCTTATTTTGTCGTTTCTCTTGCCATAATATGGACTTGGTCTTTTACCAAATAGGGCTATCTTCTGTATACCACCCCTACATTTTTTACATTTACATTTTAGTCATTTAGCAGACGCTCTTATCCAGAGCGACTTACAGTAGAGTGCATACATTTTTATTACATTTTACATACTGAGACAAGGATATCCCTACCGGCCAAACCCTCCCTAACCCGGACGACGCTATGCCAATTGTGCGTCGCCCCACGGACCTCCCGGTTGCGGCCGGCTGCGACAGAGCCTGGGCGCGAACCCAGAGACTCTGGTGGCGCAGCTAGCACTGCGATGCAGTGCCCTAGACCACTGCGCCACCCGGGAGACCCCTACATTGTCACAACACAACTGATTGTCTTAAATGGATTAAGAATGAAATAAACTCCACAAAATAACATTTAAAAAGGCACACCTGTTAATTGAAATGCATTCAGGGTGACTACCTCACGAACCTGGTTAAGAGAATGCCAAGAGTGTTGCAAAGCTGTCATCAAGGCAAAGGGTGGCTAATTTGAAGAATATCAAACATAAACAATATTTTGATTTGTTTACCACTTTTTTGGTTACTACATGATTCTATCTGTAGCACGCGCTCCAGCAGGTATATCTCTCTTGTCACCCCCAAAGCCAATTCCTCCTTTGGCCGGTTCTCTGCTGCCAATGACTGGAACGAACTACAAAAATCTCTGAAACTGGAAACACTTATCTCCCTCACTAGCTTTAAGCACCAGCTGTCAGAGCAGCTCACAGATTACTGCACCTGTACACAGTCCATCTATAATTTAGCCCAAACAACTACCTCTTCCCCTACTGTATTTATTTATTTTGCTCCTTTGCACCCCATTATTTCTATTTCTACTGTGCACATTCTTCCACTGCAAATCTACCATTCCAGTGTTTTACTTGCTATATTGTATTTACTTTGCCACCATGGCCTTTTTTTGCCTTTACCTCCCTTATCTCACCTCATTTGCTCATATTGTATATATACTTATTTTTCTACTGTATTATTGACTGTATGTTTGTTTTACTCCATGTGTAACTCTGTATTGCTGTATGTGTCGAACTGCTTTGCTTTATCTTGGCCAGGTCGCAATTGTAAATGAGAACTTGTTCAACTTACCTACCTGGTTAAATAAAGGTGAAATAAATAAAATAAAATAAAAATATGTGTTGTTTCATAGTTTTGATGTCTTCACTATTATTTTACAATGTAGAAAATGGTAAAAATAAAGATAACAGCTGGAATGAGTAGATGTTTCCAAACTAATGGTACTGTATGTATGATGTGTTTGATACTGTATCATTAATTAAATTCCAGCGACTACAATGAGCTCATCCTCGTATAGCTCCTCCCACCAGCCGCCTCTGTCACTCACACACAAACATGTTTCTAAACTTACAAAAAATCTGTGTCATCATAGTCTTCATCATTTCCTCTCCATAGATCCCATAAGCACCACAGTATAATGCCCGAGCAGAACAAAAACACAACGGTCTTCTCACCGTTCCTGAAATAATTATTTGCTGAAGCAAACATACTGGGCGATGGAAGCAATCATCTAGGCCTGCTACATTTAGTGTTCAGCATTTGCCCCGTTAATGGCGCGTTTGAAGGTTGGTTTAACGGTGAGCAAATGTAGCAAGAGCATAAAGTGGACTGCTCTAATCATGATTATAATGTTACAGTTAAAGCGTCATAAACTATTGCGTAATCAAATCAAATTTATTTTATATAGCCCTTCGTACATCAGCTAATATCTCGAAGTGCTGTACAGAAACCCAGCCTAAAACCCCAAACAGCAAGCAATGCAGGTGTAGAAGCACGGTGGCTAGGAAAAACTCCCTAGAAAGGCCAAAACCTAGGAAGAAACCTAGAGAGGAACCAGGCTATGAGGGGTGGCCAGTCCTCTATTGGCTGTGCCGGGTGGAGATTATAACAGAACATGGCCAAGATGTTCAAATGTTCATAAATGACCAGCATGGTCAAATAATAATAATCACAGAAGTTATCGAGGGTGTAGCAAGTCAGCACCTCAGGAGTAAATGTCAGTTGGATTTTCATAGCCGATCATTAAGAGTATCTCTACCGCTCCTGCGGTCTCTAGAGAGTTGAAAACAGCAGGTCTGGGACAGGTCAGGGTTCCATAGCCACAGGTAGAACAGTTGAAACTGGAACAGCAGCAAGGCCAGGTGTACTGGGGACAGCAAGGAGTCATCATGCCCAGTAGTCCTGACGCATGGTCCTAGGGCTCAGGTCCTCCGAGAGAGAGAAAGAAAGAGAGAAGGAGAGAATTAGAGAGAGCATACTTAAATTCACACAGGACACCGGATAAGACAGGAGAAGTACTCCAGATATAACAAACTGACCCTAGCCCCCCGACACAAACTACTGCAGCATAAATACTGGAGGCTGAGACAGGAGGGGTCAGGAGACACTGTGGCCCCATCCGATGATACCCCCGGACAGGGCCAAACAGGAAGGATATAACCCCACCCACTTTGCCAAAGCACAGCCCCCGCACCACTAGAGGGATATCTTCAACCACCAACTTACAATCCTGAGACAAGGCCGAGTATAGCCCACAAAGATCTCCGCCACGGCACAAACCAAGGGGGGGCTCCAACCCAGACAGGAAGATCACGTCAGTGACTCAACCCACTCAAGTGACGCACCCCTCCTAGGGACGGCATGAAAGAGCACCAGTAAGCCAATGACTCAGCCCCTGTAATAGGGTTAGAGGCAGATAATCCCAGTGGAGAGAGGGGAACCGGCCAGGCAGAGACAGCAAGGGCGGTTCGTTGCTCCAGAGCCTTTCCGTTCACCTTCACACTCCTGGGCCAGACTACACTCAATCATATGACCTACTGAAGAGATAAGTCTTCAGTAAAGACTTAAAGGTTGAGACCGAGTCTGCGTCTCTCACATGGGTAGGCAGACCATTCCATAAAAATGGAGATCTATAGGAGAAAGCCCTGCCTCCAGCTGTTTGCTTAGACATTCTAGGGACAATTAGGAGGCCTGCGTCTTGTGACCGTAGCGTACGTGTAGGTATGTACGGCAGGACCAACTCGGAAAGATAGGTAGGAGCAAGCCCATGTAACGCTTTGTAGGTTAACAGTAAAACCTTGAAATCAGCCCTTGCCTTAACAGGAAGCCAGTGTAGGGAAGCTAGCACTGGAGTAATATGATCACATTTTTTGGTTCTAGTCAGGATTCTAGCAGCCGTATTTAGCACTAACTGAAGTTTATTTAGTGCTTTATCCGGGTAGCCGGAAAGTAGAGCATTGCAGTAGTCTAACCTAGAAGTAACAAAAGCATGGATTAATTTTTCTGCATCATATTTGGACTGAACATTTCTGATTTTTGCAATGTTACGTAGATGGAAATAAGCTGTCCTTGAAACAGTCTTGATATGTTCGTCAAAAGAGAGATCAGGGTCCAGAGTAACGCCGAGGTCCTTCACAGTTTTATTTGAGACGACTTTACAACCATCAAGATTAATTGTCAGATTTAACAGAAGATCTCTTTGTTTCTTGGGACCTAGAACAAGCATCTCTGTTTTGTCCGAGTTTAAAAGTAGAAAGTTTTCAGCCATCCACTTCCTTATGTCTGAAACACAGGCTTCTAGCGAGGGCAATTTTGGGGCTTCACCATGTTTCATTGAAATGTACAGCTGTGTGTCATCCGCATAGCAGTGAAAGTTAACATTATGTTTTCGAATGACATCCCCAAGAGGTAAAATATATAGTGAAAACAATAGTGGTCCTAAAACGGAACCTTGAGGAACACCGAAATGTACAGTTGATTTGTCAGAGGACAAACCATTCACAGAAACAAACTGATATCTTTCCGACAGATAAGATCTAAACCAGGCCAGAACTTGTCCGTGTAGACCAATTTGGGTTTCCAATCTCTCCAAAAGAATGTGGTGATCGATGGTATCAAAGGCAGCACTAAGGTCTAGTAGCACGAGGACAGATGCAGAGCCTCGGTCTGACGCCATTAAAAGGTAATTTACCACCTTCACAAGTGCAGTCTCAGTGCTATGATGGGGTCTAAAACCAGACTGAACCATTTCGTATACATTGTTTGTCTTCAGGAAGGCAGTGAGTTGCTGCGCAACAGTGTAATGCGTTCTAATTTGTGACACAGTTGACACAAAAGCCATTTGAAGCAGATCAATTAAGGTCACTAATTAGTACGGAACTCCTCCCACCTTGTTGTCTACGTCTTATTGAATAGGAAAAAACAAGAACCGGCAGACATTCGGCCCTCCGTGTAATGACTTTGAAAACCCCTGTTCTATCCTAATCCTGACAAACGTATGGGAGGGCTATGTCTATACCAAATATATATATATATATATAATTTCTTTGATTTGATTTATTTGTTTCTAGCTCAGGCTCATACAGAGACTCATCGATGCTTTTATTACAAGCAGACTTGACTGCTGTAATACTCCCCTGTCTGGTCTACCCAAGCAAGCCATTGGTCAACTGCAAAACATACAGAATGCTGCAGCATGGGTACTGACCAAGACCAGATGGAGAACAATCATTAAACCGGTTTTAATATCTCTGCACTGGTTGCCTGTGAGTTCTAGAATTACTTGTAAGGGTTTTCAACTGTTTTTTAAAAATCAATCCATGATTGTGAACCCCAATACATGTCAGACATGCTTTAAATGTATGTACCCAGTAGGTCCCTCAGGCACTGGCCGTTTAACTATCCCAAAGCCTAGGACCAAGAGGCAATGGAGAGGCAGCCTTTATGCCCCCAACTTCTGAAATAGCCTGCCAGAGAACCCGATGGGTGCCGACACTGGACATATTTTGAAAAGATCTTAAAACACACCATTTTAGCTTTACATTTCCGTAGTGTGATTTTTTTTGCCTGTGAAGCGTGTTGTGTTAATGTTTGTAATGTGCTATAAATAAAGCTTGATTTGATATGGTTAGGCTATATTGATTTTACAGACTATATCCTACATTGTAGCCCTATTAGGCCTAACTGTTGTGCAAAATTCTCTTGTACAATTTTGGCTATAAAAACCTGCTTGAATCAGACTAAACGCACAGGTATTTTGATGCGATATGTAATCAGGCCTTTGACAGACGATGGCCCATTTGGGGTTGATTGAACATTTTTAGAAAGGCTGTAAAATGTCTGTTTCGATCTATCAAATCGGTACAATGATTCTGGTAAACTCATTCTCACTCGTTCATTATCTTCTACATTTTATGTCTTATTAGGATGAGTGCAGTTTCTCTTCAAGCTGCTAGCTGTTCTGAGGACCATAAGGACTGGGGAAAAATGTGATGGAAACTTATTGTGAGAAAAAAAGTTTTCATTGCTCTTATTTGTTAAGATCTGATCGGAGTCAAACAAGTGTTAGGCTATGCAATGCTGCAGCCCAATAGAGCAGCCCAATAGAACCAATGATGTGTATAAGAACTGAACACGTTAGTCTAACCTTGGACCTTGCACATACTACACGTAGTAGAATTCAAAGGCCAATCTAGTGTATGTTACAATATTCTTAGAAGCTTGAGGTAGCAGGGTGACCTAATGGGTTCATTTTCATAGTCACTTTTGTAAGTCCTTAGTTACATTGTAACAATATTAGATAGCACATGTTTTAAAGGTACGACAACAAACAAACAAGCGCAGACCGCGGGTATATTACACGCTGATGATCTGGGCTGAATTTGCACAGGCAAATATTTAGAGTTCTAAATGACGTGGTTATGTGCGACGTGGGGCTTTTTGCGAGAGTTTCTTTGGCCATCCAACATGGCGTCGTAGGGATTCTGTTGTTGTTGTATTGCACGTAGTTATGTGAAGGAAGCCAAGTGGATTCATCTCCATTTACTCAAACTAAACAACAAACTACTAGATTAAATTGTGTCTGTCTCGATTCGGCGGGTATGAGAGAGGTCTGGGAAGACTATGCTGAGATCCACTGGTTTCTTCCTTGGGATTGACTGCCCGTTTTACACGGATAGTTGCAACGTGATAAGTGTCAAAGATGGGTGCAAAAGACCGTACTGTCACTTCAGACACAGCCAACAGAGACGGGCGTCTTATGGATCAAATGACATAAGAAAATCAAACGAGCTTTACTCCAAACAAAAGGGTGAGTTGCAATTCTATTGTATTAATATTATATGGCTTACGTTGGCTAACTAGCGAGTGTACATTATTATACAGTGGCTGCATAGTGTTTAACTTAGTTATATGTGAAAACATTGAGCTAGCTAAATTATTCCCTTACTGAAGGGTTGACAACACAATTGCAACTTGCACATTACATGAATCCTCTGAATCGGCTATACTCTGTAATTTCTTAGCTGCATTAACTAGTTAGCTAGCTAACTAGAGTAAAGTCAAAGTGATATACCGGGTTTTATTTATTTTTTATTGAACCTTTATTTAACTAGGCAGGTCAGTTAAGAACAAATTCTTATTTACAATTACGGCCTACCAAAAGGCCTCCTGCGGGGACGGGGGCCTGGGATTAAAAATATATATAATATAAATATAGAACAAAACACATCACAACGAGAGACAACACTGCTTAAAGACAGACCTAAGACAACAACATAGCAAGGCAGCAACATGACAACACAGCATGGTAGCAACACAACATGGCAGCAGCACAAAACATGGTACAAACATTATTGGGCACAGACAACATCACAAAGGGAAAGAAGTTAGAGACAACAATACATCACACAAAGCAGCCACAACTGTCAGTAAGAGTGTCCATGATTGAGTCTTTGAATGAAGAGATTGAGATAAAGCTGTCCAGTTTGAGTGTTTGTTGTAGCTCGTTCCAGTCGCTAGCTGCAGCAAACTGAAAAGAGGAGCGACCCAGGGATGTGTGTGCTTTGGGGACCTTTAACAGAATGTGACTGGCAGAACGGGTGTTGTATGTGGAGGATGAGGGCTGCAGTAGATATCTCAGATAGGGGGAGTGAGGCCTAAGAGGGTTTTATAAATAAGCATCCCACAGTGGGTCTTGTGACGGGTATACAGAGATGACCAGTTTACAGAGGACTATAGAGTGCAGTGATGTGTCCTATAAGGCGCATTGGTGGTAAATCTGATGGCCGAATGATAAAGAACATCTAGCCGCTCAAGAGCACCCTTACATGCCGTTCTATAAATTAGGTCTCCGTAATCTAGCATGGGTAGGATGGTCATCTGAATCAGGGTTAGTTTGTCAGCTGGGGTGAAAGAGGAGTGATTACGATAGAGGAAACCAGGTCTAGATTTAACCTTAGCGCCTGCAGCTTTAGTATGTACTGAGAGAAGGACAGTGTACCGTCTAGCCACACTCCCAAGTACTTGTATGAGGTGACTACCTGAAGCTCTAAACCCTCAGAGGTAGTAATAACACCTTTGGGAGGAGAGGCATTCTTCTTACCAAACCACATGACCTTGTTCAGAACAAGGTTAAGGGTAGAGAAAGCTTGTTGGACACTAAGAAAGCTTTGTTGTAGAGCATTTAACACAATCCGGGGAGGGGCCAGTTGAGTATAAGACTGTATCATCTGCATATAAATGGATGAGAGAGCTTCCTAATACCTGAGCTATGTTGTTGATATAAATTGAGAAGAGCGTGGGGCCTAGGATCGAGCCTTGGGGTACTCCCTTGGTGACAGGCAGTGGCTGAGACAGCAGATTTTCTGACTTTATACACTGCACTCTTTGAGGGGTAGTTAGCAAACCAGCCCAAAGACCCCTCAGAGACACCAATACTCCTTAACTGACCCACAAGAATAGAATGGTCTACCGGAACAAAAGCTTTGGCCAAGTCAATAAAAATAACAGCACAACATTGCTTAGAATCAAGGGCAATGGGGACATCATTGAGGACCTTTAAGATTACAGTGACACATCCATATCCAGAGCGGAAACCAGATTGCATACCCGAGAGAATATTATAGACATCAAGAAAGCCAGTCAGTTGATTATCAACAAGTTTTTCCAACACTTTTGATAAACAGGGCAAAATAGAAATAGGCCTATAACAGTTAGGATCAGCTTGACCTCCCCTTTTAAATAAAGGATGAACTGTGGCTGCCTTCCAAGCAATGGGAACCACCCCAGAAAGGACAGACAGGCTTGGCGATGACAGGCGCAGCAACCTTAAAGAAGATAGGGTCTAAACCATCTGACCCAGATTTTTTTGGGGGGTCAAGTTTAAGGAGCTCCTTTAGCACCTCAAACTTTGTGACTGCCTGCAGGGAGAAACTTTGTAGCGGGGCAAGGGAAAAAGAGGGAGAAGCATCGGGGATAGTCACATTAGAAGGGGTGGGAGATGAGGAAATGTTGGACGGGCAACGAGGCATGGCTAAGTCAAATAGGAATCCTGACTTAATGAAGTGGTGATTAAAGAGCTCAGCCATGTGCTTCTTGTCAGTAACTACCACGTCCTCAACATTAAGGGATGCAGCTGTGTCTCTCTCTGAGGGGAACGTGTCTCTCTCTGACGGGGGGCGGGTAAGTGGTGTCCGGATGTTAACCAAGGTTGGTTGACAGGTTGGTTGACAACGGCATTTGAAACCTTATTTCACTCCAAGGCAGACCGACTAGAACGTATTCAACGGAACTGTTACAGTACTGTAAAACTGTACATTGTTCTTACAGTTAAAATGATAGACAATTTGCTCATTCTAATCTGTATCTCATGGCTCTCTCCAGAGCAATGCGGCTATGACCCATTCAAACCAGAGGTAGTGAGACCTGAGGAGCAACAGAATGGGGAGCCTGCTGCTGCAACAGTGGACATGGGTGCCTTGGAGCTTGAGTTGGTCAATCGCGCCATCGAGGAGGTACGCAGTGAGGTGGAGCGGGAAAAGAAGAAACTCTCACGAATCGGGGATCAGGAATATGACCCTACCGACAGTTCCCCCAAAGTGGTTGCTAAATGGCCAAAACCACTGGCCGTGACATCACACTTGGCGTATGACCCAGGCAGTTATCAGATGACTACAACAGCTGATTACAACCCTACCCCTCGCTCCAGTAAGTACACCTTAGATTCCGACAGCAAAGACAACCATGCCAGCTCCATGGAATATGTGCCCACCTCAGTTACCAAAATGGCTGTGAAAAAGCCTGTTCCTCGAACACAAACTCCTCATCTACACTCTTTGCCTACTAGTCCTAAATACTCCACTATTGCATCCTGCTCCAAGAATAAGTACACAGTGGATCATTCTAAACCATCCACAGACATGGAATATGACCCTCTCTGCAACTATTCAGCAAAAATAGCTGGCAAGAATAAGAAACACCAGAGGACAGGGGCTACTATGGGTGAAGGAAAAAAGAGACCTCACCTGTCAGGGACAGGAAAGCAGTCAACAGATGAGGAATATGTGCCAACCATTAAGAAGCCTCGTCAGGTAATACCAGACCCACTGAAGTACACTGCCAATTTCTCTGAGTCTGATGAAGAGCGCTCTGGGACAGAGTATCGACCCACTTCTCTCAGCCGTCTGCAGAGGAGGAAAAGCAGCAGTGGGTCAGTGGAGGAAGCCTCTGGTCCAGGGAAAGGAGAGAGGACGGAAGGAGCCGTAGGTGGGCTGAAACAACAGAGGAGTCAGGAGTCTAAAAAGCAGCAGGACGCAGCACACTGGGAGTCAGAGGACTTGGAGAACCAGGAAATAGTAGCTAGGCAGAAAGACAAGCCAGAGACTGAAATAGTGGCAGGTAAAACTAACCAAATGAAGAGCAGCAAAGTAAAGAAGGTGCATAAATCTGAAAAGGAGTCCAGTAAAAAGAGTGGTGCTGGTGGTGGTAGTAGTAGTAAAAAAGGAGCAGGGGACGGGGAGAAAATAAGTGATTCAAAGAAATCAAGCCACGAAACTGCAAAGAAAGACCGCAAGAATCAGGGAAAGAAAGAAGAAAAATGCAAGATAAAGGATACATCCATAGACAAAGGCAAGAAGGAGGGAAAGGGAGAAAAGAGAAGTGATGGAAAGAGTAAGATAAGGACAGACAAAGTTAAAGGGGAGTCAAGCAAGAGGGAGAATGAGAGGAGAGAAAAGGGAGGTGGGGATAGTAAAAAACTGCAGACTTCAGACAAGGAAAAGGACGCTATGTTTAAAGAACAGAAGAATGGTAAATATGACAGCAATGAAAGAGAAAAAGATTCAAAGAAAGTAAGCAAAGGGAGTTCTAAAATCGATAAAGACAAGGTGAAGAAAAGCAGCAGTAGCTCCTCTGATGGCAAAACAGGAAAGGTGAAACAAAGATCTCTGAGTCACGTAGATCTGTTTGGTGATGAGAGTGTAGAGGAGGAAAGTGAGGAGGATGAAGACGATGAGGGAGAGGAGACAATTGTGAGGAAGTCAGCTGCTCCTTTCAAGAGGGGAAGTTTGACTAGGAGGAATGTCTCAGAACTCACCCCCTCATCCTCAGAGGATGAAGATGTTGGTGCAGAAGATGACGGAGGCTATGATGACATGGATGATTGTGGGGTGGACTACTCCAGTCTACAGGTGGACATGGACTTTGACCTGGATAATGACCCAATGGAGGAGTGCTTACGGATCTTCAATGAATCCAAGGATGTGAAGACTGAGGACAAGGGAAGGCAAGCCAAGGTACCCATAGATTGCCATGTCCCTTCATTGTTGCTTGTTTTGTATAATATTTCCTTGGTTTAGCATTCACTGCTGTTTATCCTGTTAGTTCAGGTCAGTAATGGTGTCATTATTTTAAGAATGGGACTGAATGTAATGTTTTCTCCCATATCATACTGAACAAAAAAATAAATTCAGCGATTTTACTCCGTTATAGTTCATATAAGGAATCCGGCAATTGAATTAAATTAATTAATTCATCACATGACTGGGCAAGGGTGCAGCCATGGGTGGGCCTGTTAGGGCATAGGCCCACCCACTGAGTAGCCAGGCCCAGCCAATCAGAAGTTTTTCCCCACAAAAGGGCTTTATTAAAGACAGAAATACTCCTCGGTTTCATCAGCTGTCTGGGTGGCTGGTCTCAGACGATCCCGCAGGTGAAGAAGTCAGATGTGGAGGTCCAGGGCTGGCGTGGTTACACGTGGTCTGCGGTTGTGAGGCCGGTTGGATGTACTGCCAAATTCTCTAAAATTATGTTGGAAGTGGCTTGTGATAGAGAAATGAACATCAAATTCTCTGGGAACAGCTCTGGTGGAATTTCCTCAAAATTTGAGATATCTGTGGCTTTGTGTTTTGTGACAAAACTGCCCATTTTTAATGACTATTGTCCCCAGCACAAGGTGCACCTGAGTAATGACCATGCTGTTTAATCAGCTTCTTGATATGCCACACCTGTCAGGTGGATGGATTATCTTGACAAAAGAGAAATGCTCACTAACAGGGATGTTAACACATTTATGCACAAAATGTGAGAGGAATGAGCTTTTTGTGCGTATGGAAAATGTCTGGGATCTTTTATTTCAGCTCATGAAACTTGGGACCAGCACTTTACATGTGGCGTTTATATTTTTGTTCAGTATGTATTCGTAGAATATTGTATGAAATGTACTGTACATTTGCTCAAAGTTTCTCTCCCTTCCCAGCCCGCTAAAGATTCAGAGGATGAGGATTCCACAGAGAGCAATCAAACCACTCTTTTCCCTGGTCAGAGGAAAAGGGTTTCACATTTCTCAGCCAAAGGAAGTGTGAGTTTGTTCTCTGGTATTTACCCACCTATCTATGGTAACTCAAGTAGTAAAAAGCCTTTCATTGATTACAAACTGGATTCTGTGTTTCAGACTGAGTCAACCCCGAAGCCTCCACCATACAGGAGACTGACTGCCCAGGAGATCTGTTACCAGCGTATGCAGATAGCACAGCAGCAGGCTGCCCAGCTGGCTGCAGCTGTGAAGACTGCCTCCACACCCAGGCCTAGCCCCAGCCCTTTCCCTGGGGAGAGGAAGAGAGTAGCCCACCGCCCCACCCCTTTACCATCCTCTTCCAAATCTGGTAGGAAAGCTTGTCCGTTCTTATTTATTTCTTATTGTCGAGAAGGAACCTGCAAGTAAGCATTTCGTTGGACGGTGTATATCATGTGTATCCCGTACATACGACTAATAGAAGTTTCAAGTTTTATCTTCCACACCATGTAGGTCATGTTATCTAACACAGTTTACATAAATTACGATTGCACAAACAATATGAGACCAGAGAAGTGTAATTTAAGGTGTGTTGTTGAGAAGCCTTTCTATATCTGACTGAAGGTCTTGCCGCGGCGAAGTCGGCGGGCAGCAGAGTGTTGTCGCCCACCAGTACCCTCCCAGCAGGTCTCTCTGTGAAGGCCCAGACATCAGCCGGCATCCTGTCAAAGACCACTACCACTATTGTACAGAAGAGGGTGGCACACACTCCCACAATGAAGGTAACGCCAGACATTTATATCATGCCACAACAACCCATAAAATGGATCATTGTAATTGACATGATTTTTCTTTTCTCAGAGCTCTGCAATGAAGCGGCCAGTTATTCCCACCGCGTTTGGGGCCAAAGTACCCACCAACGTCCGCCAACGATACCTCAACACATTTATAGACGAGTGTATGAAGTTCTGCCCCTCTGAAGACATGGCCTTCCAAATGGTATGTGAGACCACACAGGGTTGAACTGATTCATCATAAAATCGATCCATGTCTACAGTAAAGTATGTGTGCTTATAGCACAGCTAGTGGTGTCCCATTTCATAGAAGGGTGGATGAGTTATGTTTGTGAAATCCTTGATGTGGGTTCAGTTGGTTTACCCTTACACATTTTTAGGTGCTTATTCATAGTGTGCCACTCTCTTTACTTGTATATATGGGTTGATGGTTGTAACAGCTGACGGTCTCTCTAGGCCCTGGAGGAGGAGAAGGTGGTGTATGACCGGAGCAGCAGTAAGAACATCTACCTCAACGTGGCAGTCAACTCACTGAAGAAGCTACGCAGCAAGAGCAGCTCCCCCAACTCACTCGTTGCCAGTATGTCACTGATACATACAGTATCCATTTAGCAATTACAAACGGATGGTGTTTGGTGTATTTGCAGTGCTCATGTTAGTCATTGCCATTTGGCACAGATCTAGGAGAAACATTTCCCCCCAAAATTCAAATTTTTACCATTAGGTGAAAAACACCAAACTAACTGTATATCAGAGTCTTATCAGCTTGCTTGTCTTTCAGTGAACCCTGCAGTGGTGGGGAACAGGAAGTCCCAGTCCCATGAAGAAGTGCTGGGGGGACGCCTCGCTGCCAAGACCAGCTTCACGATAAACAGGACGGGCAAGCAACAGGCAGAGAAACTCAGTGGTGAGTAGCTAGTCCTCGTCTGGTTGGAGCTGGTTTTACTGGCGGCAGAGGCAGTGGGGGTTTGTATCCTAGCTATGTGTTATCTGGTCTGCTGTAGGCGCTACTCTGTACCGGAAGCTGAGGGACTATCTGATGACGGAGGAACGGCTGCAGGAGCATGGATACCCTAGGCCACACCCTGAGCGCTCAGGTCGAGCCGTGGTCCACAACGTCCCAGAGAAGAACAACGTTGACCGTAAGTCTTTACAAAGCACCTACAAATCCTCCTCAGTCTGGGGGTGGATCCAATCGTTCTCGACCAGACACATAAAAAAAAAATTCTTCCACTAATCTCTTCTCGTTCCAAGCGTTTGCCAAGGTGTGCTGTCGATGTGGGGCCGAGTATAAGATCAATGCCAACGGCAACTGTGTTCGCAAGGAGGAGTGTAATCACCACTGGGGCCGTCTGCGCAGACATAAAGGTCTGTTTTTCTGTCTAATAACTTGTACGCTGTTTTAATTTTTGCATGCTGTAAAGGGCAAGATGTTAGGATTTGAATGTAGTTGCCCATTTTGGATGGAACTAGTAAGGGCTTCTGTCTGTCTATGAATAGTGTCGGGAGGCTGGGAAACCAACTACAACTGCTGCTCAGGAACTGTGGGCTCTACTGGTTGCTCCGTGTCTAAGGTAACACCACGCAGTTCCTCTGCATTGCATTTATGCAATCAGAACCCAGTAATAATGTGAATACTGAACTGTTATGGGAACAGAAGGGGGCGGTGTTGTCCATGGCACATCGTGACTGTGCTACTTCATTAGACCTGATGCCTCCTCAGAATCCCATCTCTGTGCTTATATTTAAGAATTAGTCAATTCCACCATTATTTTTAAAAGGCAGTCCACCTTGCGTCCTCTCTGTTCATAGCAACACGTTCAGGACGGCCGCAAAGAGTCTTTGGGTGGCTACGTTCAGACCTTTGAGAAACAGCTGCCCCCGGACGGCAACTGTGGAGTCTATGCCCTGGACTGTGAGATGGTGAGCTGGCTGCTGCGCTGCTTTCCTTCGGGCACAATTAGCTGTTTGAGTGCTGAGAGTGGCTCTCAATACCCTATATAATGTGTCCTCTCTCTCTTTCTCTCACTCCTCTGTAACAGTGCTACACAAAGCAGGGTCTGGAGCTGACCAGGGTGACTGTTATCAACTCTGAGCTGAAAGTCATCTATGACACATTTGTTAAACCTGAAAGCAAAGTGGTAGACTACAACACACGGTAATGGATACAGAAGATCTTTGTTCAGTCTTTAGTGTGGAGATATAGCTAGCATGCGTGTGGAGTTATAGCTAGCATGTGCGCGCGCGTGTGGAGTTATAGCTATCATGCGTGTGGAGTTATAGCTATCATGCGCGCGTGCGTGTGGAGTTATAGCTATCATGCGCGCGTGCACACAAGGACAAAATAACAATGTTCATCATGTTTTGCACAGGTTTTCGGGTGTAACGGAGGAGGACCTGGAGAATGCCAGCATCACCCTGAGAGACGTGCAGGCGGTGATGCTCAACATGTTCAACGCTGAATCCATCCTCATAGGACACAGCCTGGAGAGTGACCTTTTTGCCCTCAAGGTAAACATACACACTCCCCTAATCTGATTGCCCTCTGGTCATTATGTGGTTGTGATGTGCTCCACTCACTCTGTACCTCTCTCTGCTGTCTTCGTAGGTCATACACAGCACTGTAGTGGACACAGCCATCGTGTTCCCCCATCGCCTGGGCTTGCCCTACAAGCGGGCCCTGAGGAACCTCATGGCAGACCACCTCAAACGCATCATACAGGACAGCGGTGAGCAGCTAAAACCTCATTACCATGTTTATTATTGTTCCTATGATATACAGTTGAAGTCGGAAGTTCACATACACCTTACAACTCAGTTTTTCACCATTCCTGACATTTAATCCTAGTAAAAATTCCCTGTTTTAGGTCAGTTAGGATCACCACTTTATTTTAAGAATGTGAGATGTCAGAATAATAGTAGAGAATTATTTATTTCAGCTTTTATTTCATCACATTCCCAGTGGGTCAGAAGTTTACATACACTCAATTAGTATTTGGTAGCATTGCTTTTAAATTGTTTAACTTGGGTCAAACGCTTCGGGTAGCCTTCCACAAGCTTCCCACAATAAGTTGGGTGAATTTTGGCCCATTCCTCCTGACAGAGCTGGCGTAACTGAGTCAGGTTTGTAAGCCTCCTTGCTCGCACACGCTTTTTCAGTTCTGCCCACACATTTTCTATGGGATTGAGGTCAGGGCTTTGTGATGGCCACTCCAATACCTTGACTTTGTTGTCCTTAAGCCATTTTGCCACAACTTTGGAAGTATGCTTGGGGTCATTGTCCATTTGGAAGACCCATTTGCGACCAAGCTTTAACTTCCTGACTGATGTCTTGAGATGTTGCTTCAATATATCCACATACTTTTCTTTCCTCATGATGCAGTCCTATTTTGTGAAGTGCACCAGTCCCTCCTGCAGCAAAGCACCCCCACAACATGATGCTGCCACCCCCGTGCTTCACGGTTGGGATGTTGTTCTTCGGCTTGCAAGCCTCCCCCTGTTTACTCCAAACATAACGATGGTCGTTATGGCCAAACAGTTCTATTTTTGTTTCATCAGACCAGAGGACATTTCTTTGTCCCCATGTGCAGTTGCAAACCATAGTCTGGCTTTTTTATGGCGGTTTTGGAGCAGTGGCTTCTTCCTTGCTGAGCGGCCTTTCAGGTTATATCGATATATGACTTGTTTTACTGTGGATATAGATACTTTTGTACCTGTTTCCTCCAGCATCTTCACAAGGTCCTTTGCTGTTCTGGGATTGATTTGCACTTTCCGCACCAAAGTACGTTCATCTCTGGGAGACAGAACACGTCTCCTTCCTGAGCGGTATGATGGCTGCGTGGTCCCATGGTGTTTATACTTGCGTACTATTGTTTGTACAGATGAATGTGGTACCTTCAGGCGTTTGGAAATTGCTCCCAAGGATGAACCAGACTTGTGGAGGTCTACAATTTTTTTCTTCTGAGGTCTTGGCTGATTTCTTTTGATTTTCCCATGATGTCAAGCAAAGAGGCACAGAGTTTGAAGGTAGGCCTTGAAATACATCCACAGGTACGCCTCCAATTGACTCAAATGATGTCAATTAGCCTATCAGAAGCTTCTAAAGCCATGACATAATTTTCTGGAATTGTCCAAGCTGTTTAAAGGCACAGTCAACTTGGTGTATGTAAACTTCTGACCCACTGGAATTGTGATACAGTGAATTTTAAGTGAAATAATCTGTCTGTAAACAATTGTTGGAAAAATGACGTGTCATGCACAAGGTAGATGTCCTAACCGACTTGCCAAAACTATAGTTTGTTAACAAGAAACTCATGGAGTGGTTGAAAAACGAGTTTTAATGACTCCAACCTAAGTGTATGGAAACTTGCGACTTCAACTGTATACTGGGGGGAAAAAATGTAAAATAATATGTAAAGTGTTGGTTTCAGGAGCTGAAATAATAGATCACAGAAATGTTCCATATGCACAAAAATCTTATTTCTCTCAAATGTTGTGCACACATTTGTTTACATCCCTGTTAGTGGGCATTTCTTCTTGGCCAAGATAATCCATCCACCTGAGAGGTGTGGCATATCAAGAAGCTGATTAAACAGCATGATCATTACACACCTTGTGCTGGGGACAATAAAGGCCACTCTAAAATGTGCAGTTTTGTCACACAGCACAATGCCACAGATGTCTCAAGTTGAGGGAGAGTGTGATTGGCATGCTGACTGCAGGAATGTCCACCAGAGCTGTTGCCAGGATATTGAATGTTAATTTCTCTTCCATAAACTGCCTCCAACGTCGTTTTAGAGATTTTGGCAAGTATATTCTAACCGGCCTCACAACCGCAGACCACGTGTAACCACACCAGCCCAGGACATCCACATCCGGCTTCTTCACCTGCAGGATCGTCTGAGACCAGCGACCCGGACAGTTTGCACAACTGAAGAATTTCTGCACAAACTGTCAGAAACAGTCTCAGGGAAGCTCATCTGTGTGCTCGTCGTCCTCACCAGGGTTGTAGCAGACTTCAGTGGACAATTTCTCACCTTCAATGGCCGCTGACGCTGGAGATATGTGCTCTTCACGGATGAATCCCGGTTTCAACTATACCGAGCAGACAGCGTGTGAGCAAGCGGTTTGCTGATGTCAACGTTGTGAACAGAGTGCCCCATGGTGGGGTTATGGTATGGGAAGGCATAAGCTATGAACAACTAACACAATTGCATTTTATCGATGTAAATTTGAATGCACAGAGATACCGTGACGAGATCCTGAGGCCCATTGTCGTGCCATTCATCCGCCGCCATCACCTCATGTTTCAGCATGATAATGCACGGCCCCATGTTGCAAGGATCTGTACACAATTCCTGTAAGCTTAAAATGTCCCAGTTCTTCCATGGCCTGCGTACTCATCAAACATGTCACCCATTGAGCATGTTTGGGATGATCTGGATCGACGTGTACGACAGCGTGTTCCAGTTCCCGCCAATATCCAGTAACTTCACACAGCCATTGAAGAGGAGTAAGACAACATTCACAGGCCACAATCAACAGCCTGATCAACTCTATGTGAAGGAGATGTGTCGCACTGCATGAGGCAAATGGTGGTCACACCAGATACTGACTGGTTTTCTGATCCACGCCCCTACCTTTTTTTGGTACATTTTCTGTGACCAACAGATGCATATCTGTATTTCCAGTCGGTCATGTGAAATCCATAGATTAGGGCCTAATGAATTTACAGTATTTCAATTGACTGATTTCCTTTATATGAGCTGTAAACTCAGTAAAATCTTTGATTGTTGCTTTTCTATTTTTGGTCACATGTCAACAATCCTTAGTAGGCCATTTCCCTCTCTCTGGTTTCAGTTGAAGGTCATGACTCCAGTGAGGACGCCTGCGCCTGCATGGAGCTTATGATGTGGAAGATCCGAGAAGACGCCAAGGTGAAGAGGTGACCTCTGCCTTCTCTTCTCCGCCCACCTCCCCTCTAACCAGACTGCTGCAGACAGACAGGGAGGGAGAGAGGCGGGCGCTGGAGGCCCGGAGAAAGAACTGTCAGTCTGAGAAGCCATCAGCCCAGCACTTGACAAGAAAGAAGTAGCAGGAACGCTTCAGGTATTCCAAAACAGCCACAGCACATGAGTTCTACTGACTGGGATAGGACCTTGACAGAGGGTGAGAATAGGCTCCTCTGCAGAGATCTGCACAGACAGCCAAGTCACTACGTTGCCTGGACAGGTGGGCCATTGTGAACAGGTGCTGCTCCGGCCTTGTTGGAATACAGCAGAGCCAGAGCCCTCGATGGAGCAAGCAGGGAAAGAGCAGAAATCAGCAGTGTTTTAATTTACTGTTTACGCATTTCATTTATAAGATCCATGATCATGATTGTCACCAGTTTTTGTTGGTATCTATTCTTCTCCTCCCGCCATCTATTTCTGAAAGACGGGGGGGGGGGGGGGGGGGGGGGGTTACATCGATGTCTCCCATAAAATATAACCTTTCTATCAAATGAAAATGACAGACTTGTCAGGGCATTGGACTTGTTCACATTGTTAGGGTGAAAATGCTATTGCTGCCGAGCTGCATCCTTGGACCAACTTGCACTCTGTTCTCACGTTACATTAAATGTGGTCAGTCTCTTAGTATTTTGGTGGCTCTCAAACTTGATTCATCATGACGGACTTGGTCAGAACCCAAACCAGAAATATGAATGTCTAAAATTGTCCTGGAGTGGTTGATTAGAGATATTGTGTTGAATAGCTTGACCATGAAATCTCACCATCTCTGTTCTGTACACGGCATTAAAGTAACTTAGTTTTTATCTTTGCCTATGTCCACATTATGCAGCAATTTAGTTATTCAATGTAGACCGATATGAAACTGTTTATATTAAATAACGCCTATAATTTTTTATATGGTATAACATATACTGGTTAAAAAAAAAATAATGCTGTAAATTGTTTCCTTTTGTATTATCTTTTTCTATTAAAAAGATTAAAAAGATCTGGTTTACTTAATAATTTCAAAGTAAACCTTTTTTTCTGCCTATGTCACAGCAGGATAAACATAACATCACTAACAAGAAGTGCCTTCTTCACTGAGTATACAAAACATTATGAACACCATGACATAGACTGACCAGGTGAAAGATCCCTTATTGACGTCACCTGTTAAATTCACTTCAATCAGTGTAGGTGAAGGGGAGGAGACAGGTTAAATAAGTATTTTTAAGCCTTGAGACAATTGAGACATGGGGTATGCCGTTCAGAGGGTGAATGGACATGACAAAAGACTTAAGTTCCTTTGAACAGGGTGCCAGGCACACCGGTTTGTGTCAATAACTGCAACGCTGCTGGGTTTTTCATGCTCAACAGTTTCCCATGTGTATCAAGAATGGTCCACCACCCGAAGGACATCCAGCCAACTTGACACAACTGTGGGAAGCATTGTACTCTACATGGGCCAGCATCCCTGTGGAACGCTTTCGAAACCTTATAGAGTCCATGCCCCAACGAATTGAGGCTGTTCTGAGGGCAAAAGGGAGGTGGGGGGGACTCAATATTAGTAAGGTGTCCTTAAAGTTTTGTACACAGTGTGTAATGTATAGGTTTCCAAATGTAGGTTAAGGTTTATTTATGTTAGTGCATATCATCTGTGTTTATAGTACAGTACATTCTTGCTATTGCAGCTGTCATATCTCTCTACCCTGTGTGTGTACTCTGACGGAAGGTGCGTTGGTATTGTCTCCTTTTCTTCGCAGATGTGTTAGGGATACAAAACGGGACAGAAATGCTAAATGGAGAGGCCCATTATTTATTTTTTCACTAGGCTCCACATTTTTGCCTCTTGAGCTCCTCCCATCACATGTCACCATGCATTTCCCCAACTGAGGCCAGAGATCTCTTGACCCCAGGTATTAAAGACCTAGTTAGCACAGATCAATGACCACACAGTGTTCTCCTGACAGGGAGGGGGGATACCTAGTGTTTAAATGCAGCAGAGATTTGAACATGTGGGGAGAAGCATCTCTAAGAACGTCTAGAGGTCTTCATTATCAAAATCGATCAGTGTGCTCCCTCTGTTCACCTTTGACTGCTGGGGGTTGGTAGGGGCCAGGGTTGGTGCTGGCTCTGTGCAGGCGGCAGCACTCACGCTGACCCCATGCTGGGAGATGTCTTGTTTATCCCTCAAAACACTGAACATAAGTTACCCACTAACCACATCCCTATCAAACTTATTGGGAGAATTTGTTTTATGACCTTTGGTTTCTTTTGAATGTTTTCTACTTTGGTTAGGTTTCTTAAAAGTATACCTTTTAACTTATTATTGTATGATTCCAGTTGTACTGTGTATCAATTACATATTGTGACAGGACAGCATAGTGTTTGTTGCTTAGGACTGAAAAGTGCTCAACCTTTCCTGAATAAACATTTCATATTGACCTGAAAGCTAGCAAGTTATTTTTTTCATGAGTTGAAATGTAAATGATTTTCTGCAGTTACCTTAACGAATCTGTGTGAATCATAGCGGCTGCTTGCAATTTGACTAAGGCCTTTGTTTTGACTTTGGATTATGGCCCATAATAGGCGAGTCCATTTGAAAGATCATCTGTGTGTCCTCGCCAGCCTCTACCCGGCCCTCCGCTGCTTCCCTTGACCCCCCCAGGCGGGCCTAGCAGCCGCCTGTCCCTCTCTCTGTCATTAACTCAGACTCATGCTGCCCAATTAAGTGACTGATCTTTACTCAGTTTCTCATATTGATCTGCCAGAGGAGCTGCCTGTGGCAAATCTCCCTGGGGGTTGGGTGGAGATCATATGAAGTTAATGCCTCTAGGCCTCATAAGAATGGAATTACTAATGCCCAGTTAACCAAAATCAATGAGTTTCAGAGATCCCAATGCTCCACTTCAGATCTATTAGATGAGCTTGATAGATTGGTTTGAGGCTGGTTGGACAATTTTAATGGCTGATAGTTATGAGAGCAACTGGTAGGCATCAGTTCCATAAAATGTCTAATTAAGAACAGTACGCAGAGATATTAAGATATGCTGTTCAGGTTCTATGTCCTTAGTATTCAGTATTACTCAACATGTTTTATTCTATTTTTTATTCTAAAGCAGTTATTCAATGGTAAAGGAACAACACAGATACCCCTATAGCTCCTATTTATTATTTGTGTGTCATAGCTAGTGTCAGGGCTCACAGCGTGATCCTGGCACGTGATCCTGGGCTTAAGAAGAGCTACTGACCTGCCGCTCGCTATCCCTGTCTCCTATGGGTGAAAGGGCAGCCGGCCCCATCGATTTCCCCCAATGAAGAAGTCTTCAGCCCCTTACCCGGTTTCTTCTGGTCCCCATGCCCCAGTCCTGACTGGGCAGGCCTGAAGGCCTCTATTGTGTTAGCGTGCCGATCGATCCAGTTGGTGTCCAAGGGGCCTCTCCTTTGAGATGCTCTCCCACTGTTAATTGACAACTACAAAGCTCCTGTCTTGATAGCCACTTGTCAATACAAATTTCCACTATTGATAAGTAATTAAAGAGAGAGGTGCTTTAGGGGGTGTTCCTCAGACTGCTGCTCTCAAACGGAAACATCTGCTAAATAGGAGACATTAACAAAAACACTTTTAGAATACAAAACCAGCCCCCCTCTGCCCTCTCCAGGCTCCCCTGTAGTTTTTTTTAACCAATCTGAATATTATTAAAACAACATTCAGTGGATGGACAGGACGGAACACATTGGATAAACTGGTAGCTTTTTGTTCTTCAAACTGTTCCTACTCCAAAGTGTTTGATAGTGGGAGTATGAACTTGCTCTTTCTTGTTTCATTCATAACATTAGAATTGTAGCTTTTACCAAACAATCATTTCTTGTGATCTATTACACACACTTTTGCTGTCATTATTGCTTTCTCCTTGTGCAACATACCATGCAACAGGAAAATGTTTTCATGTTTTGTCCGTGATTATATTTTTCACCTTTCCAACAGTATTTTTATTTTACATATAGGCCGGATAATACGCTCACTGCAGTTAGACCTGCATGCGCCTAGCTGCTTGATGGCGAAACCATTGTGACGTGACTAACTAAGGATAACCTTTGTCTTTTAGTTCCAGTAATCCGTGCCTGTGTAAGTGGATCCACCTGGAAGAGGATAACTCCCTTAAGATCTTTTAAACACTACGGGAGGGACTGCAAGCCAGTAACTTATTTTTGTCTCTGTTCTCACAGTAATCCAGGTTATTTGCAGAAATGATATTCCCAACTGTGTTGAAAAGACATAGCATGTGAATCATAATGCCTGCTGATAGATCCAGTTTCAAATTGTGAATTTCAAATTGTGAATTTTGAATATCATTGGACATCCGTACTGTGTATTCTTCCAGTTCTATCACCTACTACTTAATGGGTGGTGTCTGGGGTTTAAAACAAACAAAGCAATCAGCGAGGAGCCCTTTGGATGACTTGGAACAGTGGGAGAAATCAGTAAGGTCATCCCTTATTTAGAGTGGAACCCAGTTCTGTGGGGATGGGGAGGAGGTGTGCCTTTTGGAGGAGAAGGTTTCCAGGAGGGCAGTGGGTTGGGGTGGTGGCTATGGGGAGGGGGTTGCACACAACCAGAGTCTTTGTGTCTTTAATCCCCCCAGCCAACACAGCTTTGGCCAGGTTTCATCATGAAAGTGCCATGAAATAACTACTTTTTTCCCCCTTAGCAGTAAATCTCCCCTAATCCTGCGGGCTGAGGAGACAAAGGCCTCTGGGACCTAATCCTGGAGCTTTTAGTGAGGTTCCGGGGCTGGCCTACAGAGCCTCTTCTAAATGACTTATTTTTATCAGACACTAATATAGCTTGACAGCCAAGAACAGTGGAAAAAAAGCTAAGAAAACATATATCCACATATTTTAGGAATCTAAATGTATGAACAAGTACTGTACAAGTATGAACAAAAATGTTACCTTTTATGCCAAATGTTCAGTTCCTATTGGGCAAAACAACTACAAAAAATATAATGTATCCAACAAGTGTTGAACGAGTTTGTAGTCACAAGCTTGATAAAGTCATTATTCAAATGGGGAACTAGATACATGAAGTGCTTTCATTTCTAAACGTAAAACAAATATATTAAAATATACTTTCAAAATATAAGGTATACTGTAACCTAATATTAAACATTTGATCTCAAATCCAAAATGCTGGAGTATAGAGCCAAATAAAAAAATGTAGCTTCACTGTACAAACACACATGGTGGTGAGTGTATACATTGCCAAAGAAAAAAGCATGGGATTGTGTGACCCCTGAGACTGACTGTGTGGGTCACTGATAGAATGCAGCAGACATTTGAACAGAAATGGAACCACCCAAGAGGTCTAAGAAATATATTCCCCACAATAACATCTGCTAATCACGTCTATGTGACCAGTAACATTTGATTTGATTTGACCTTAAGTCATGGTATTAGGCAATTAAATTCCTACAGAAATAGCGGAATCGAGGGCAAAAATTAAAACATCTTTATCGCCAGCCAGACTTTTGCCTTGAGTTTCAGAGTAACAGGGAAGAATGAACGTTTCAGTAACAAATGGAAGATGAGAACACAGAGGGCTGTTCAAAACATTGAGGTCGCTGGTTTTCGCTCCAGTTGTAGTAATGGCCCCTCCCCTCCTGACTGTATGGCTGGTGTACTTGGTGTGTTTTACCCTGACTCTGGGACACAACTGATACTCGTGGGAAGCATAATCTGTCACTGAATGCTTTGCCTTTCCACCCTTCGCACCTCAGCTAAGGCCTTAGTGGAATTTACATGTCTAAACCCTTCAGCCTAAAGCTAGAGCTGGGTTATTGGAGATGATCTTATTGGAGAGTGTTACAATTTGAAATGTGTCACAATGCACAGGTGTGCCAGGACTTTGGGGTGAGGACAAATACATTTTGTTAGATGGACTGTGATATCCATACTAGTAATTGGGTTTTCATATTTTCATTCCACAAGATACAGATTTCATTGCACCATTAGTAACATTTGGATATCATATTTCTATTCCGATACACATTTAATTCCAACGTACTACTTTACATGACAATATATTGTACACACCACTGGCTTAGAGCATGATTTAGTCATGGACACTGAAGTTCTGAACGTTTCTCTGTGTGTGCAGTGCAGCAGTCTACTTTCACAAAGTGTAATGTCATGTTTACTACATTTGTGAAAAAAAGTTGAGTTTAATTCAAGTGTTACTGAAAAACACACTCCACCTAACCTATTTGAAATTAGGAAAAACCATTTGCATGTTGTGTTTTATCATTATTTTCCTTATTTTGGTGGGATAATAGTTCTCTTTGAGGAGATCTTGAATCTGGCTCAGTTGAACCTTAGGAAATTGGTCTCAATGGCCAATGTCCAAATTGTATTTCACAGGCTGACAGTTTATGGGCAAATATGTACCCTGTTAGCAAAACAAACTGCAAAGAAAACCCCGTCCAAGTGGAGATTGACAAAGCAGGGAGTTTAGGAGAAAGGAGGCTGAGAACAGGGAACAATCAACGGGCTGTTATTTTAATCTGGCCTGCCACTGAGATTAGCAGACCACATTGTTTTAATTGTTTTAACAGGAGGGAATGAAACGCTCGTTTATTGAGGGATCCTTTGCGTAAATCTCCCCAAATTCAATAGTTTAAAAAACTTGAGCCCTTGGACCCCCTCTTTTCCCCCATCCCACCTAATCCAGGGTAATACCTTTCTTTCTATTGGCTAATGGTTGATGGGGAGCTGGAGTAAACGGTTCTTTAAATAGTCGTGGGTGAGAATGGTCTTCAGATAATTAGATCCATGCCATGACAAAGGGTAGCGGCGTACAATGATAAGGCCTGCATTTCAAACTATTGGACTGTATAGGTGGACTTCTAAAAGCTCACGAGAATAGGTTCATTTCTGCTGTTTTGTGTGCTTCTCAGGTAAAAGAAAAAATACTGCAGATGTTATACTTTTTTGTCTGATCTTTGTTTTGAAATGTGTTTTCTGGATGTTGGTAGCCTACTGAAGTAAAGTGGCAATGGTTTATGCAATAATAACTTTCAATTACTTTTAATGATCAAGAAAGTTGCGTATGTTTACCATTTGTTCTGTTTTTATTTAAGTGAGTTTAGACTGTAGCCTAAATCCAAATTGCACAGTGCAAGCGTTCTACATAAATTGTACAGTACGCTATAGGCTATATACTTTTTTCCCATTGTATGCCTAGTTAGTATGGTGTAAGGCCCATATAACTTAAACAGTTTTACCCTATCGACTTAGGTCCGCTATGAATGCCTTAAATTTCTGCGGGGGATCCGACAGCGTCAACGGAGTCTTTTTCGACCTACACCACCTGATGGCAGACCAGTACCCGGTTTATCCATCAGCCAATCCCTCCTCGATTCACACGTTCTCTGTTGCTGAAAGACTTGCAGGTATTTAGAGTAGACTGTCATTTACTGTAATTTATGACTGTGTCTGTAATCGATGCATGCAATCAAACAAATGCAGGTGGCAAAAGTGTTCTAGTTATAATTTTAGGGCTCCCGACTAGCGCAGCGGTCTAAGGCACTGCAGCTCAGTGCTAGAGGCGTCACTACAGACACCCTGGTTCAAATCCAGGCTGTATCACAACCGGCTGTTGTGATACAGTGCGCACGCACAATTGGCCCAGCGTCGTCGAGGGTTTGGCCAGTGTAGGCCGTCATTGTAAATAAGAATGTGTTCTTGACTGACTTGCCTAGTTAAATATAGGTTGTATTTAAAAAATCAAAACATTTAAAATTAAATAATTTGCCATTCAAAAACATTGCAGCTGAACTGGTATTCTATTGTCAAAAGACCTGTTTCCCACCTGAAAAAGTTGTTGAAATTGATAATTGTCATGCTGGTATTTTCAGTGTAGCCTGATATCTCACATGCCCTCCGACTGTTTCACCACCTCTAATCTTGTTGTGGCTTGTCTTCTGTCCCCACAGAGTTGATACTGGAGGCCCGTTATGGGAATCAGCAGAAGCAGCGTCGGAGCCGCACAGCCTTCACTGTGTCTCAGTTACAGGCTCTAGAGAAAGCCTTCCAGCAGACCCAGTACCCTGATGTAGGTATGAGAGAGAGACTGGCTGTCTGCATCAATCTGCCTGAGGCTCGCATTCAGGTCAGTAAAGGTCGCTCTTCAAAGAGGACCAGCCTGTGTGCATGCTTTCATTCATAATATTTATTTGAACTGCTGCTTTTAGTAACTTTATTCTTGTGATATATATAACAGCTGTGGTGCTATTACCTTTTTTAACTTTTGATCAATATTACTGTTATAAACACGTCAACCCTTCACAAATAACAAAATAATATGCTCCTCCAGGTGTGGTTTAAGAACAGAAGAGCAAAGTTCCGTAAGGGACAGAGATGCTCCCCTCTTCCCAGAGAGAAAAGCCTGGAGGAACCATATCAAACCAAGGCAGGAGGGAAAGAGAGGAGTACCAAGGATTCAAAAACACAAAGTGAAATAGCTCCTCTCTGGGAAGTCAGTGATGCTCCTACCATTTCTTGTCCTGGAGACTCCATTGTATCTCAGAACCACTCAAGATTACATTCTCCTCCCATTTTTCCCTTTGTGGGTGGAGAGCGGTACCACCTTCCACATCATCAGGCTTTAGGGATGCTGTCAGCTGGCCTACATTTCACCCCCACATTCTGGCCCATTCTACAGCAACACAGCCCGACTATAGGAGTTGCCCCACTGGTTGGTAAAAACTGCAGCCTTTCCCTTCAGACTTCATGTCCCAGTAAAGCTGTACCGATCCCCAACCTGGGTCTATAACTGCACTACCAACAACAACAACTTCTCTTCAGTGTGTGTTGGCAAAAAGGGACTCAAAGGAGAAAATTGTACACTGCTGCACTGGTATCAACATGGACACAGATAAACTACTGATTTTATACTTTGACTCTGTACAACTTTGTGAGTACAATGAGCCTTTGCTAATTGTCCTGTGCAATTAGAGTGCATCTGACAAGTGAATATGTCTGTAGATAAGTTTGATTAAGAAACACTCAAAGGGGCTAGTATGTTGTGTTGTTGTGAGCATTCGGGATTGCAACCTGGAGTGGATTGGTACATGCTTCATTTGCATAAAGATGTTACTTTGAGTTTTTACTCACTTATCACAAGCACTTAGAAGAATAGAGAATTGTGATGTGGTTTGGGGCACTTTTCTTTTCACTTTTCAAATCCAATATCCATTTGTTCAAGACAATTTTCTGTAATGTCTCACAGTAGGAATCTTTATTCCTATCCTATGTTCATTTTATGGTTATACACAACAAAACCGTAATTCAACTGTATGTGAATTTAAAAAAATGTTTTGTGAATAAAATTATTTTGAATGTCTTTTTAGTTTACATTTGTTTATTCTGCAAATAGGCAGAATAATTCTGAAATAGCAGTGTTGCTTCCGTTCCTCTCCACGCCCCTACCTGGGCTCGAACCAGGGACCCTCTGCACACATCAACAACTGCCTCCCATGAAGCATTGTTACCCATCGCTCCACAAAAACCACAGCCCTTACAGAGCAAGAGAAACAACTACTTCAGTGACGTCAACGATTGAAACCCTATTAGCTCGCACCCTGCTAACTAGCTATCCATTTCACACCGGTCACACTAAGACGCATATATACACTGCTCAAAAAAATAAAGGGAACACTTAAACAACACAATGTAACTCCAAGTCAATCACACTTCTGTGAAATCAAACTGTCCACTTAGGAAGCAACACTGATTGACAATAAATTTCACATGCTGTTGTGCAAATGGAATAGACAACAGGTGGAAATTATAGGCAATTAGCAAGACACCCCCAAAAAAGGAGTGGTTCTGCAGGTGGTGACCACAGACCACTTCTCAGTTCCTATGCTTCCTGGCTGATGTTTTGGTCACTTTTGAATGCTGGCGGTGCTTTCACTCTAGTGGTAGCATGAGACGGAGTCTACAACCCACACAAGTGGCTCAGGTAGTGCAGCTCATCCAGGATGGCACATCAATGCGGGCTGTGGCAAGAAGGTTTGCTGTGTCTGTCAGCGTTGTGTCCAGAGCATGGAGGCGCTACCAGGAGACAGGCCAGTACATCAGGAGACGTGGAGGAGGCCGTAGGAGGGCAACAACCCAGCAGCAGGACCGCTACCTCCGCCTTTGTGCAAGGAGGAGCAGGAGGAGCACTGCCAGAGCCCTGCAAAATGACCTCCAGCAGGCCACAAATGTGCATGTGTCTGCTCAAACGGTCAGAAACAGACTCCATGAGGGTGGTATGAGGGCCCGACGTCCACAGGTGGGGGTTGTGCTTACAGCCCAACACCGTGCAGGACGTTTGGCATTTGCCAGAGAACACCAAGATTGGCAAATTCGCCACTGGCGCCCTGTGCTCTTCACAGATGAAAGCAGGTTCACACTGAGCACATGTGACAGACGTGACAGAGTCTGGAGACGCCGTGGAGAACGTTCTGCTGCCTGCAACATCCTCCAGCATGACCGGTTTGGCGGTGGGTCAGTCATGGTGTGGGGTGGCATTTCTTTGGGGGGCCGCACAGCCCTCCATGTGCTCGCCAGAGGTAGCCTGACTGCCATTAGGTACCGAGATGAGATCCTCAGACCCCTTGTGAGACCATATGCTGGTGCGGTTGGCCCTGGGTTCCTCCTAATGCAAGACAATGCTAGACCTCATGTGGCTGGAGTGTGTCAGCAGTTCCTGCAAGAGGAAGGCATTGATGCTAAGGACTGGCCCGCCCGTTCCCCAGACCTGAAACCAATTGAGCACATCTGGGACATCATGTCTCGCTCCATCCACCAACGCCACGTTGCACCACAGACTGTCCAGGAGTTGGCGGATGCTTTAGTCCAGGTCTGGGAGGAGATCCCTCAGGAGACCATCCGCCACCTCATCAGGAGCATGCCCAGGCGTTGTAGGGAGGTCATACAGGCACGTGGAGGCCACACACACTACTGAGCCTCATTTTGACTTGTTTTAAGGACATTACATCAAAGTTGGATCAGCCTGTAGTGTGGTTTTCCACTTTAATTTTGAGTGTGACTCCAAATCCAGACCTCCATGGGTTGATAAATTTGATTTCCATTGATCATTTTTGTGTGATTTTGTTGTCAGCACATTCAACTATGTAAAGAAAAAAGTATTTAATAAGAATATTTCATTCATTCAGATCTAGGATGTGTTATTTTAGTGTTCCCTTTATTGTTTTGAGCAGTGTATATAAAAAAGTTTCAACAACATAGCTCAGGCAGCAGGATCTATTAATATGCAGATGATCCAGTTTTATACTCTGCTGGCCGCTCCCCGGATTTTGTGTTAAACTCTCTACAACAAAGCTTTCTTAGTGTCCAACAAGTTTTCTCTGCCTTAACCTTGTTCTGAACACCTCCAAAACAAAGGTAATGTGGTTTGATAAGAAGAATGCCCCTCTCCCCACAAGTGTGATTACTACCTTTGAGGGTTTAGAGCTTCAGGTAGTCACCTCATACAAGTACTTGGGAGGGTGGCTAGACCGTACACTGTCCTTCTCTCAGCACATATCAAAGCTGCAGGCGAAGGTTAAATCTAGACTTGGTTTCCTCTATTGTAATCGTTCCTCTTTCACCCCAGCTGCCAAACTAACCCTGATTCAGATGACCATCCTACCCATGCTAGATTACGGGGACCTAATTTATAGAACGGCAGGTAAGGGTGCTCTTGAGCGGCTAGATGTTCTTTACCATTCGAGCATCAGATTTGCCACCAATGCTCCTTATAGGACACATCACTGCACTCTATATTCCTCTGTAAACGGGTCATCTCTGTATACCCGTCGCAAGAGCCACTGGTTGATTCTTATTTATAAAACCCTCTTAGGCCTCACTCCCACCTATCTGAGATATCTACTGCAGCCCTCATCCTCCACATACAACACCCGTTCTGCCAGTCACATTCTGTTAAAGGTCCCCAAAGCACACACATCCGTGGGTAGCTCCTCTTTTCAGTTCGCTGCAGCTAGCGACTGGAAAGAGCTGCAACAAACACTCAAACTGGACAGTTTTATCTCCATCTCTTCATACAAAGACTCAATCATGAACACTCTTACTGACACTTGTGGCTGCTTCGTGTGATGTATTGTTGTCTCTACCTTCTTGCCCTTTGTGATGTTGTCTGTGCCCAATAATGTTTGTACCATGTTTTGTGCTGCTACAGTGTTGGTGTGCTGCCATGTTTTTGTTGCTACCACGTTGTTATGTTGTGTTGCTACCATGCTGTGTTGTCATGTGTTGGTGCCTTGCTATGTTGTTGTCTTAGGTCTCTCTTTATGTAGTGTTATGGTGTCTCTCTTGTCGTGATGTGTGTTTTGTCCTATATTTATAGATTTTTTTGGTAGGCCGTCATTGTAAATAAGAATTTGTTCTTACCTGAGTTGCCTAGTTTTTTTTTTTGCATCTGCACTGTTCTTCAAATACATGTATTTTTGTAAAATTGTTGTGCATAGAGTTGTATGATTTGTTTAACTTTGCAATGTTCGGTTTTTGTTTGGCATACATTTGAACCTGTTACACCTGTGGGAATTGGCCTATATGGATAGGGCTACATTTAAATGTGTCTTACAGAAGAAATATGGAATGAATATGCATAACCATGGTAGAAATTGAAAGGGAACCATTTGGAAATTATGGGGAAATTATTAGACTAAAGGTGAGGACACAACAGTTCACCTGACAAGACTGAATCGAAACATTACATTGTTGATTTTACATTTACTGTACTTTTCACAGCATTTGTTGATAACGAAATCTGAGAATACTCTGGATACATTAAGTATATGATCGGAATATTATTTGAAATTGTGGGGTAGGTGCAACATAAGACAAAACAATTCCAAGGGTTTGAGAGAAAGGTCAAACTGTTGTCTCCAAGTGGCCACACACCTCTCCAATATGTACACAGTTCCTAAGTCATTTCAATGCACTTCTATGACTCAAAGAAGAGTCTTCAACTATAAGGTGCTTTTTGAGCTCTCCTAGATGTGCAGTCGAGGAACTAGAGCAAGAACACTTGTAGTTGTTTTGTTTGGAACACAGCCCTGCATCCCCGCCATCAAACAATTATTGTTGTTGTTTATGCAATCCAAAAATGGTCCATTATAAATCGCAATCTGGGTCGGGTGGGCATAATGTGAAAGCTTGTTCTAATGTCAACATGATTAGCTAAATTACCAAATGCGATTTTACAGTGTTAGGCTTTCACAATGCAATTCAGGGAAGCAGATTGTAATTTTGGTGCGCATAGAATGGAGTCAAGGACTGCATTCAAATGCGGGGTCCGCAGCAAATTAGGGTAATTCTGTTCAGGACAACCCAGGGTATAACGCCATGTCATCTTGTAACTGTACATCAAACATAGTGATCATAAATGTTGACACAGTATATAGAATGAGTTTTATCATATGGGGTAAAGCAAACATTTTGACTATATTAGCCCACACAGCTACAAGGATGCACTTTCATGCTAGGTTTAGGACCTCATAATGAAGCTTAGAGACCCCAACTGATGTATAGAACAATCTTAAAATGATCTACTTTGGTTTAGATTCAAGCATCATGAAACCTCTAACACAATAAATTCATTTGACTTTGTGAAAAACATTTTTTGGGACCTAACCACTTTTTACATGTGGGTTCTTCCTTCATATCGCCATCTTACATAACTTGTTAACGGAAGACAGACCTGTGCTAATTAGCTATCAAGCGTGCACCGAACACCTGTGTGTAAAATGCTTGATCCAATAAGGTCGAGAGGCTCCGTAAGGAGGGTGTGACGCAATTGCGGAGGCCAAATCGAGCTACATACAGCAATGCCATGCGCCTCACACAAACTTACTACCTTGACAATAAACATGGAGAACTTTGACAAAAAGACTATCAGAACAAGTTCATGAATAAAATTGATCTTTATGATACCTCATGTAGGGATTTCTAAGACACAAAATTAATTTGAACTCCTGGAAAGAGATTGGGGAGGTAATGGAGATAGATTCGGTAAAGAGGTAATTGGAATGCAGACCATGGGGGATGGAAGGACACTGGATTGGTGCACATTCAACAAATCTGATCTAACAAAGTGGATATTTGTCAAATCCGTCATGATTGATGATTTGTAACAGGCCCACAACGTGGTTACTAAAATCCGATTAGGATATACAGTTGAAGTCAGAAGTTCACATACACCTTAGCCAAATACATTTAAACTTAGTTTTTCACAATTCCTGACATTTAATCCTAGTAAAAATTCCCTGTTGTAGGTCAGTTAGGATCACCACTTTATTTTCAGAATGTTAAATGTCAGAATAATAGTAGATATAAATTGTTCTATCAGCTTGTATTTATTTCATTACAATCCCAGTGGGTCAGACGTTTACATACACTCAATTCGTTTTTGGTAGCATTGCCTTTAAATTGTTTAACTTGGGTCAAACGTTTCAGGTAGGCTTCCACAACCTTCCCACAATAAGTTGGGTGAATTTTGGCCCATTCCTCCTGACAAAGCTGGTGTAATTGAGTCAGGTTTGTAGGCCTCCTTGCTCGCACATGCTTTTTCAGTTCTGCCCACACATTTTCTATAGGATTGAGGTCAGGTCTTTGTGATGGCCACTCCAAAACCTTGACTTTGTTGTCCTTAAGCCATTTTGCTTGGGGTCATTGTCCATTTGGAAGACCCATTTGCGATCAAGCTTTAACTTCCTGACTGATGTCTTAAGATGTTGCTTCAACATATCTACATACTTTTCTTTCCTCATGATGCAGTCTATTTTGTGAAGTGCACCAGTCCCTCCTGCAGCAAAGTACCCCCACAACATGATGCTGCCACCCCCGTGCTTCACGGTTGGGATGTTGTTCTTCGGCTTGCAAGCCTCCCCCTGTTTACTCCAAACATAACGATGGTCGTTATGGCCAAACAGTTCTATTTTTGTTTCATCAGACCAGAGGACATTTCTTTGTCCCCATGTGCAGTTGCAAACCGTAGTCTGGCTTTTTGAAGGCGGTTTTGGAGCAGTGGCTTCTTCCTTGCTGAGCGGCCTTTCAGGTTATGTCAATATATGACTCTTTTTACTGTGAATATAGATACTTTTGTACCGGTTTCCTCCAGCATCTTCACAAGGTAATTTGCTGTTGTTCTGGGATTGATTTGCACTTTTCGCACCAAAGTACGTTCATCTCTGGGAGACAGAACACGTCTCCTTCCTGAGCGGTATGATGGCTGCGTGGTCCCATGGTGTTTATACTTGCATACTATTGTTTGTACAGATGAACGTGGTACCTTCAGGTGTTTGGAAATTGCTCCCAATGATGAACCAGACCTGTGGAGGTCTACAATTTATTTTCTGAGGTTTTGGCTGATTTCTTTTGATTTTTCCTATGATGTCAAGCAAAGAGGCACTGAGTTTGAAGGTAGGCCTTGAAATACATCCACAGGTACGCCTCCAATTGACTCAAATTATGTCAATTAGCCTATCAGATGCTTCTAAAGCCATGACATAATTTTCTGGAATTGTCCAAGCTGTTTAAAGGCACAGTCAACTTGGTGTATGTAAACTTCTGACCCACTGGAATTGTGATACAGTGCATTTTAAGTGAAATAATCTGTCTGTAACAAATTGTTGGAAAAATGACGTGTGTCATGCACAAAGTAGATGTCCTAACCGACTTGCCAAAACTATAGTTTGTTAACAAGAAATGTGTGGAGTGGTTGAACAACGAGTTTTAATGACTCCAACCTAAGTGTATGTAAACTTCCGACTTCAACTGTATTTGGCTGTTTTTGCTGCATAACATTTCAAAGTTGTCACTTTCAGGTTCAGAAAAAGTGACTGCTAAATTTGAACTCCCACTCGTATAAACTGGTAGCATAGTTAGCATACAGAAATCGATGGTGGCAGTCAGTCGTTTTTAACTGTAATGCAGTTGATTGATCACTATGACATGAACATGAATTGGTGTTGACATCCATACAAAGCATTATACTCAGATATTTACCTGAACATAGTGTGAAATACAAATATAAACAATAGCTTAAATATAGACACATTTTGCTGTGGGGGGGCAATGGGGAGATTCGGGATGGAGATGCAGGTGGGAAAACTGTGCTGCCTTTTTATTTCATGCTATGTTGGCTGAGCTCCTATATCAAGCACCGGGAAACGGACTCCAACATCTCAGAAGAAGTAAGGTCTTTTCGTTTAGCCAGTCGCTTGTAATTAGCTGGATGGCTATAGAAATTAGCCCTGAATCACTATGAGTGGTGCGGTGCAGACCAATTTATTGGAAGCATACGATAGCTCCCTGAAGCACAAGAAGTTTGAATGTTCTGACTTCTAAGGAGGCCGCATCTCTGTAAATGCTGTAAACCAATCCAGACATCAGATTGCCCATAAATCTGTTTTTAGATGACTGGGGAGGAGGTGTCGGTCGTCAACTGGAGGCACTAAACTGTGGTTTTCAAGAGCTAATGGTTTCCTAGAAACAAGGGCTACTCAATTTGCCCCACTCTCACCTACTTTTATGTCTAGTGGTAGTGGGTTATATAGAAAGCACCCTCAAGACACCAAAGTTAGACAAATAAATGCTGGTATACGTTACCAAATTACAGACCAGTATTTCACAAAATATCAACATTTGCATCTCCGTAAATTGTACGGCTGGAAACTGACCCAGCATCTACGCACGAATATTTCATGGTAGCTTGATCTGTACGGATTTAGTCATATTCTCCAATCGAGGTGCGCTAGTTAACCAGCGCTGATGGGAGAGGAAGAAGGTGACGCTGAATTATCGAACGCTTACTTAGTTATCGGCTGGGGAGGCTTAAATCGAGACAACAACATCAAGCCCTAGCTAGCGAGGGGCGAAGATATTACATCTCATAAATACGTGAACATGTTGATGCATCCACTTTGAACATAAAGGCAGGTAAATATGTTCTTTGTTGATACTATACACGTTTAAATAGGGGTGTTTTTTTCCAGAAGGCATTTACCCGTATATTAACTAGCTAACGCTAGCTAGCTAGCTGCAAATGGATTTCGGTTGTGAAGATTAAGGAGTTGCCCGCTGATATATTTGGGAACTGAATACAAACGCAGTTCTTTTGTGGTGAAATGCACTTTCTTTTACGTACGGCTATAAGCCTCGTATAATGTTATCTAGCTATGTCTGCTAGCTATCTAACTATATTAGAAGGGTGTGTCTTGATTGATATGAAATGAAGGTTATGTAATTAATATTAGATGTTCTGCCCAGTTTTAGCTTGTTCTACTCGGCGCCATTAGCTTGCTTGCTTAGCTGTACGGGACTGATCGGTGTGTTTTGGGAGCAATCAGTAACGTTAAACGATGGTATTTTCAATTATTACCCGATGAGTATACTAACTACAGTAGCTAACACTTTTCATAGTTTACAAAGTGGTAAACTAGCGTAGAAAGACGACAAACTGTTGATAAGTCACTATCTGAGAGACTGTTGGCCACTTCCCAAATTACCTGCAGTGCTAGCAGCAGCTCAGCTGCGATACTAGTAGCTAGTTTGCAACTATAGCTAGTTTGCAAGTCTGAAACGATTTGATACATTTTCCACGGTTGAAGCGACTCAGGTTTTCACTGTCACGAAGTGTTTACGGAGTTGACAAGTTGAAGAAGATTAAAACCACAGATTGGTCATAAGTATTGTCCTCTTCGTACAGGTAGCGGTTTTATAGGTAACTAGCTGGATGCCTTTCCCACACAACTTGACAGCAGGTGCCACCCATAGAACCGCTAGCACGAAGAGGACGAGAATGAGCTAAATTAGCGCGCTACAGCAGTAGCTTGATGTGAGGCCTTCTTTAGCCAGTGCCAGTTGCCTTCGTCACAGAAGCTAGCTTTCGTTTGTCACTTTATGTTTACTTGTTAGCTAACTAACTCATTACAGACGCTATCGTCTAGTTGGTCTATGTCACTGTTATCTAGCTAACGACTCAACTCTCTGGATATAAATTGAGAATAGCAGGTTAGGCCAGTAGCTAGCTAGTTAACAAGCAACATTGCGTAAAAATTCGTCTAGCAAACATGCCCAGCATTCATTGTCTATTTTCCTTGTCAAATGCCTACCAAAAGGGTTCAATGCAATGGTTCAATCACTATGTTGTCATTTGCAGCGATACTATTTTATTTATAGCTAGCTAGTATCTTTAGCTATATTGCTTGAAGGATAACTATATTGTAAACAAAGACAGTTGCTACTCATAACACCACACGTTGTTGGTAACTTGTCAGGTGAAAACTAATGTCACAATATAATATTTGGTAACTGTTTGGTCATAACAGAGTGGTATTTAGTGACTAGTCGTTGTAGTATAATGTTCTGTTTCTGTGGCTTTTCAATTTCTCCAAGTAGATTGGATAGAGACTCATCACCACTGACTCAAATAAAGTTATTTTTACTTTCAGATTGAAATTTGGTTTCCCAATTAAAACTAGCCACACTTGCTACCCCACTCCAAACAAAACTCCCTCTTTTTTTTTTTTTTTTTTAAATGATCTGTGATTACATGACTGAGATGGAAGAAGAATGTATTCTATTCAGTACTCTCTATTTCATAATTTGTGGTGGTGGATACAACTAAAGGGGCTTCCATTTCATTGATTGACCAGTGTTGTTACTGTAAGTAGACAATGATTGAACACTTGCTTATTGTTTCACTCTTTGCACAGGCAAAGAAACACACACATTCAGACATTTAGCCTATTCTACTCGTGTAAGTTAGCCTAGTTTATTCTACAACTACTGTAAGAAGCTTTCTGGGCATTGGGAAAGTTGTTTTACTTTCTTTTTCTTTACATCTAATACTTTTTCATAATTTGAATGATTAACATGGATATTATAGGTAAGCCATGTGGTTTCAGTTGAAGGCATTCAGTTGTACAACTGACTAGCTATCCCCCTTTCCCCCCTCTATTTCAATGCATCTCCTTTACTCTATGATGTGAATCAGTTTCCCAAGCTACATGGATTAGGAGAGGCATTTTGTCAGTCATTGATCAGTTTAAGTGGGTTGCCTGAGGAAAGCATAGCTGCCTGACAATCTTGCTGGCATTACCTGCTCTCCACGAGTATCCACAACATCACAGGTCCCAAGGGGAGGAGAGGGAGGAAAGCTGGGCCTCAGGGTTATACAGAAACCTTAATGTATGCTATGAACTATTCAAATGCTACCACTGAATACTGATATGATGATGAACTTGTACAAAGCTTAGGTTTGTAGCACACTACAGTTGAATTTGTCCATTCAAAAAGCCCTATGAATCGGTCACGGTTGAGCCTTTACAGCTAATAGGCAAGGACCACATTTTGTCCAAAGCCATGGCCCTATAGTGTGTTTAGATGCAGGTTTTTCGGGCATTCAAAGATGGTACAACATGGAAAGATGTGGTGTTCTCATCTTAAAACTCCATCTAGTATGTGATGTTTCCACCCGTATTGATTGTTTTATTGAATTCACTGCATGTGCTACTCTGAAAATGGATCCCATTTCTACTTCAGGCTGGAAATGTATGAAAGATGAGTAGCCTACTAACCTTTATAAGATCTTATCTCAGACTTGTTTGGAGATGTCATGCAGATTTCTCCAGTCTTTCAGGCTTATCATAAAAAAATACATGTAATTGATAACTGATCACTGCAAATGTGTTTTCAAAAGTATTTGCCAAGATGTTCTGTAATGGATTCAGTTACACCTAATGGCTAATTTAGTGTGTGTTTGCATGTCTTTCAGATATCCAACTAAACCGAACAGGACTACTGCAGTACCTCATCATTGTTGACACTGCCTCCACCATTGCCTCTTCTGCCGTGGCACTGGAACATGAAGAATGTCTGCTGTATTACCAAAGACTGACCAGAAGGAAGCAATGAGGGGCTTTGGGGGAAGTTGCCAAGCTGCGTTGTGGATCCAGTAGCTGGGATTCAGAGTGCTTGTTGTGTATGAGTGTGTGTTTGTGTGTGCGTGGGTGCATGCTAGCACAACCTGTCCCCTTCAGGCAGGGACATGCTACTCTGATATTGGAGTTGGAGAAGAAAGGAGTCGACCTCCATAAACGAGGAGAAGAAAGAAGAGAAGAGCGTATGCAGTACAACATTGCCAGATATAAATACTGTGTGTTTTGGCTGCAGTTTAACCCAGTGGAAGTGGCTTTTAATACACTGCACATTTCTATAAAACACCTTTCCTCTGTCTTTGTATCGCCTCCCTCCCCCCTAAGAGTCCTTGTTGTTTTGGCGCCTCTGTGATTTGCATGGCCGGGGAGTAATCGTGGAGAGGCCAGGGTATCACAAGCTTATGGATTTTGACAAGAAGGTGGGTAAGGGAGAGACGGAGGAAGGGAAAAATATGTCTAAGGCAGCTGGCAGCAGGACTGTCCGGGGTACAGGGACCAACTCTGGGGTTCTTATGGTTGGCCCAAACTTCCGCGTCGGAAAAAAAATCGGCTGTGGCAATTTTGGAGAGCTGCGGCTGGGGAAGAACCTCTACACCAACGAATATGTGGCCATCAAATTGGTAAGGCCAACATGCTTGACTAAACAGCATGGCTGTGATATGTTTCTGTTTGGGATGCACTCCTACATTAATCATCCTCACCACTATTCTTTGTAAATTATACTGTAGGTCTATATTTTGCCACCCTCTCCCATCTAACATTTCTCTTCACTACAACAACTAGTGCAGTTTGCCATTGGTTTTCTGCTTTGTGACAAATGTTTTAGTATTACTGTAGTTTGGCCAAGGTAACTAAATCCAGTTTCCTAATAGCAGCAGAACACCCCATCCCTGATGACTTGGCGACCTTTTAAGAGACAGGAAACATTTGAGTGCTGACAATGTTTCTTCCCCCAACAGGCAAATATTTACATATCTGTAGCTTGGACCCATGCACAGTTAATGAGTCAACCATGCTCAGTTTGTATTATATTAAAGAGAAGGAAGAAGAATCAACTGCCCAGGTCATGATATACTGTACACGTCATGACCTGGGAAGTTGATTCTTCTTCCTTCTCTTTAATATAATACAAACTGAGCCACTAGATCTCCTTCAGGGAGCTTCCAGAGTTGTTGCACAATATCACTATGAGAACAAGTCAACTACAGTACCATCCATCTCAAGGTGCTGTGTACACATACGCACAAACACACAGCAGAGCTCTTGCCTTTTTAGCTCAAAAGTGAAATAGAAACTCAAGAGGTTGCAAGTCAAGATTTTAGTTCTGAAGCACGCAGAGGGTTGGTCTGGGAAACCACATGAAACGGCAAGGCTTGTTTATTTTCAGATTGGTGAAGGGAGGCCCAGACAGAAACTGAGCTTCCTCTGCAACATACTTAAGTTTCTGTTTTCATCCTCCAGTCATGTGTCAGTCCTACACAGAGGATCAGTGTACGCTTGAATGTCACCATAAACACTGGTATCTGTGTTTTATTGGGGTCATTTGAAGTTGCCAATTAGAATTCTCCTGGAAAAAGGCCTTGGTGTAACTCTGCACCCTACGAGAGAAGGTTGTCCTAGATAGTGTCTGAAATCTGCACTCGAGTGTGGGCTTGACGTCACTACCTACACAGCCACACTGGACAATATATGATTATCTTTACATTGGATCTCCCGGGGAGGTCATGATCTCTGACTAGGCACATTGACGGGTTTGCTAACCTCATTGAAAGCAGAGGTTAGCGCTGAAATGTAATCTCTACTCCTGAAGTCCTCTGTTATGCTGTTTCTCTGTCTGTGAGGCATCCCATCATTTTGGGGGGGGGGTATTCTGTATAATGTACAGTCATATCCAGCTCTTGGATTATTTCTGTAACATCACTGGATCTTTTGGCCCTGTTGCTCCTGGAGTATATTTTAAATGAACCAAAGAATTTGTTTCAATTGTAGTAGTTACCAGCTGACTACTCCCTCAACTCTCATAGTTAGGGCAATGGCATGGTGCCCTGTCGATTTGATCTCATCAGCTAGCAAGCAACCTGGACCTGTTCAGCCAGGCAACACTTAAAGGCCTTACTGGGCATCTTAATTAACTAGGACTGACACAATTACCATGTAACGGTGTTAGTGACAGTTCTGGATGAAGACCGGCATGAACATTTAATAACCGTACATTTATTTTTTCTTCTGTGGAACGAATAGCTAACAGAAGACGGGACGGCCGGGCATTTGTGCAGTTGAATCCATTTCTGCAATTAACATGGACTCTAAACAACAGGATAACTTTATTGCCCCTTGCTAAAACAAGCAAGGTCTTGTAGCAAACAATGAATAGAATGGGCTTGGGACCTTTAAACCCATTTTCTCACATCAGATGGCACGCGGCTGTCTTTACTGATCTGTCTGATAGTACTCATGGGATAGCTAAAAATGCGTTTGGCTACAATATGCTGTTCTAACATTTGAAAATGTTACCAAGGTAACATCGTCCACTGAACCTCCTTTCATCCTCAAAACATGCGAGTTAAATCTTACCATAAACAATAAAACTGTAATATTGATGTCTTATTTTCATGAGCAATTCTTCACTACCTAATTCTACATATAGCTAAGTTGTTTTGTGGTGGTAGAATGAGAATCAGTATTTATGAATTTTGAAATGTGCACGAAAAGTAGCTAGTTAGTGTCTGCCTGCTGGCTGAGCCAATTAATCCATATGAAACGCAAGGCAGGGATGCTAACATCGACAGTTCACACATTCAATGCTGAATACTCCCTCTAACTAGCTAATGCACAAATGAGTTTTCATTAGTGATGGGGGGGGTCGATAGTTACATATCGGATATTATTTCATTATGCATCGTTTTGACTATCGCAATGTTTTTGCGCTAGTTGGCTGTACCTGCACCCAAAACTCCAGTATTTTTCCATCATAGCTTTTTCTCCATCTCCTTTTTAAATAGGGAGCCAATTTGCTTTCAGCACTTTTATTTCCATGACTGATCAAAGCCATGAGAAAACAAGTTATCTCCTGTCCCTCTGCAGCAGACATATGGTGAGCAATATGTTTGGAATAAAGAATCGCAATAAAATCACATGATCGTATCGCCGCCAAAGTATTGTGTTAATATCGTGTCGAGGTCCCTGGAAATTCCCAGCCCTTGTTTTCATTATCTTTTCTGCCTTTATTAGTGTGCAGATTTCTAGCATTACAGCACTGCTCTTTGCGCCATCAGGTTGGCCAAATGTTACAAAGTAGTGAGGCACAGTGCCAGCAGTCAGTCAGATACATGCCGATTTCTGAGTACAGTCTCCTAACTTTGGCGCCGTACAACTTAATCAACAAACTGGTAGCTAGCTAGCATATGGCCATTCCAACAAGCTTGCACTAGGCTGCTAAGCATGGTTTGCTTTAGTAGCCAATGCGTCATAGCTACCGAGAGAGGAGTGATTTTCTGAATTTGGAACTAGTTTTAGGCGGATGAGCAAAATCTACATTTTTAGAGATGTTCCATGTTCTACAAGACAGATCGGTTGAGGGATGAGTGTTGCATAGGAGTGACGCCATCTGAAGTGAGACAACCCTGGTAATTTGACTGGTAAACTCGTGGGTACACTCGCAATGGCTGCCTGGTATTGTGATGCAATAATTTCCATGGTAATGTAGAATGTTCATTCAAATGACGTTAGAATGTATTTTTTTTGTAATGTCAGTTGAATCAACATTTCAAAGCAGATATTGATAAGTACACTTCCTGCTTTTACTCCCTGCTTTGCTCCTAGGTCGAAAAATATACAGGTTAAGAAAACGTCACAAATCTGGGACCAGCATAGTCCCATTGTTGTGAAGAGTTATGGGATATTAGAATCCCTTGTTTTAAACTTTGTCATTTCAACATAGCTTTGTTACTTTGAGTCCACTTGCAATGGCCGCCAGTCCACCCATTATACCATCATTGACTTGAATGGGGACGCCCGTTCTTTTCATTCTATTTCTATGGCAGCACATGCGTTCAGGAGCAGAGTAAAGCAGAAAATGTTTGAAATAATTATTTTTACTATTCGAACGGTTGGTTATTAAGCAGACCACGGTCATTTGGCTGACCACTTAGTCATCCAAAATTCCATGCCCCAACGCCGCACTGGTGTGATTTAGGACTTTTAAACCCTTTAAAACATTACGTGAGCTACTAACTTCTGGGATGTACCATTTTGGATTCATCTATTTCTACCTTGTCGGTTGGTACCAATGTGATTAACAGGGACTGAGCTAGAGCTATGTTTGTGAGACAAGGGCGGATCCCGAAGGGGCCCGGGGCCAGGAGCTGCAAACAATCAAAGCTACACTAAAGTATGTGGACACCCCTTCAAATTAGTGGATTCAGTGACTTTCAACGTGGTACCATCATAGGATGCCACCTTTCCAACAAGTCAGTTTGTCAAATTTCTGCTCTGCTAGAGCTTCCCCGGTCAACTGTAAGTGCTGTTATTGTGAAGTGGAAAGGTCTAGGAGCAACAATGGCTCGGCCACACAAGCTTACAGAATGGGACCGCCGAGTGCTGAGGCGTGTAATAATCGTTTCATTGGTTGCAACACTCACTACCAAGTTCCAAACAGCCTCTGGAAGCAACGTCAGCATAAGAACTGTTCATCAGGAGCTTCATGAAATGGGTTTCCATGGCCGAGCAGCCGCGCACAAGCCTAAGATCACCATGCGCAATGCCAAGTGTCAGCTGGAGTGGTGTAAAGCTCACTGCCATTGGACTCTGGAGCAGTAGCGTGATGAATCACGCTTCACCATCTGGTAGTCCGAAGAACAAATCTGGGTTTGGCGGATGCCAGGAGAACGCTACCTGCCTCAATTCTTAGTGCCAACTAAAGTTTGGATGAGGAATAATGGTCTGAGGCTGTTTTTCATGGTCCAGTGAAGGGAATCTAACGCTACAGCATACAATGACGTGCTTCCAACTTTGTGGAAACATTTTTGGGGAAGGCCCTTTCCTGTTTCAGCATGACAATACCCCTTTGTACAAAGTGAGGTCCATACAGAAATGGTTTGTTGAGATCAGTGTGGAAGAACTTGACTGGCCTGCACAGAGCCCTGACCTCAACACCATCAAACACCTTTGGGATGAATTGGAACGCCAACTGCGAGCCAGGCCTAATCGCCCAACATCAGTGCCCGACCTCATTAATGCTCTTGTGGCTGAGTGGATGCAAATCCCCGCAGCAATGTTCCAACATCTAGTGGAAAGCCTTCGTGGAAGAGTGGAGGCTGTTGTAGCAGCAAAGGGGTACCTACTCGAAAAGCAGGTGTCCACATAGTGTATCTTTGAAATGCTGAGACTCCCACAAGCATGTGTATTATGTTTTGCTTTATGACGCTCACAAGCTACACCAGTGGTTAGAAGGTAAGGGGTTCTACATAGAAGAGCATAGAGAATCCCAGGACAGTGTCTATAATACTGTAATAAGCTCACATAGTTGCTGTCAAACTCCACACAGTTGTCACTGACTAGTTGGATATTAATTTCCCACTAAGCAAGCAATTTATGTACTTACAGAATTCATCTAAATGAATTTTTATCAGGTTTTTGCTTTGGCGGACCTTTTATTATTTGTCAATAAGACTCATGAATGCAACTGTTTTATTTAATATTGTTTCTGCTAGTAGCCCTGGTTGTCCTGAAAAGAAAATGGTAAAACACTTAATTGTGAGGCTAAATATAAGGGCTGGACATGCAGATCAATGAAAAGCTGATTTTTGCTGGGGTCTCGGGACTGATTGGGTTAACACTGCCAGGAATATGTTTTCTCCTGTGAAATGTAGACTTTTATGTGCTGCTGGTTTGACTTGTGTCTTCTCCTCTGAGGCCCTGACCTCAGTTTGGGCATGAGTGGCGAGTGCTGCTTTAACTCTGCTGGCTGACCTCCAGTCTAGTGCAGCTGCCCACAGGTTTGTGCCTTCACCTCCCTGGGCACTCACTCAGGCAGGCCCTGGATACCCAGTGAACATTGCAGCCCAGTCTAATATGGTTCCTGTGTTGTCAGGATTAATTCGCCTCTGTTCATTATGGACTGACAAGTGTCTTGTGTATTTTCTCTGCCTCGTACCAAGTTGCACGAGCAGGGTGCGTGCTATTGGGCGACGCCTGCACCTGGGACAAAGGTGAAGGCCAGTGTCACCCTTCCCAGACTTGTGAGAACAGAAAAAAACGTATTAGTCACAGCTCTCTGTCAGAGTATCTGGAACTGCACTGCACGTTCATGGACAGAAGGAAAAAAAGCAGAGCGAAAAATTGTTGAGCGCTGAAAGGTCGTCTTTGTTAGCCAGCCTTGTCCACGCACAGTGGTCTAGTCTTTGGTTCAGCTGTGCGCTCTCTCACACTAACAAACCCCTCAGTGATGGAAGCAGGAGCCCGCTCCTGTAATTACACTGCAGGCTTACACACTGGGGGGGGGGGGCTTTACGATAATGGCAGCTCATAATTCCCATTCAAGCCATTTACTTAAAATATAGCCATACCATTTTTCCTCTGCTCTCCTGTGGACTAGGGACCTGGCAGTCAAGGTCATCAATGCACTGGTGCCCCCTCAATAACCCTGCCATGGATGTAGAGATGAGGGACCCCTGCTCCCCGTCACGCACACACACTCATGCTTAGGGCGAGGACAGTAAATTGAAATCGGCCTCTACCCTTCTATAAGGAGGGGTAGTTGGTCTTTCATTTCTCTCCGTCATGTACAGTAATTTATTGACAGCTGGAGGTACGGTGGATGGTGGTTGTTAAACGTACCACATGAGGCTTACACAGCATTGTGTTCTACTACACAGCATTGTGTTCTACTACACAGCATTGTGTTCTACTACACAGCATTGTGTTCTACTACACAGCATTGTGTTCTACTACACAGCATTGTGCAGTGGGGGAAAAGTACTCAATTGTCGTACTTGAGTAAAAGTAAATATACCTTAATAGAAAATGACTCAAGTGAAAGTCACCCAGTAAAATACTACTTGAGTAAAAGACAAAGTATTTTGTTCAAAAGTAAATGGAATTGCTAAAATGTACTTAAGTATCAAAAGTAAAAGTATAAACTATTTCAAATTCCTTATTTAGCAAACCAGACGGCACAATTATTGAAGTTTTTTTTTTTTTACAGATAGCCAGGGGCACACTCCAACACTCTGACATAATTTACAAACGAAGCGTTTGTGTTTGGTGAGTCCGCCAGATCAGAGGCAGTAGGGATTACCAGGGATGTTCTCTTGATACAGTGGGGCAAAAAAGTATTTAGTCAGCCACCAATTGTGCAAGTTCTCCCACTTAAAAAGATGAGAGAGGCCTGTAATTTTCATCATAGGTACACTTCAACTATGACAGACAAAATGAGAAAAAAAATCCAGAAAATCACATTGTAGGATTTTTTATATATTTATTTGCAAATTATGGTGGAAAACTTTTGTTATTGAACAAATACTTATTTATCTCAATACTTTGTTATATACCCTTTGTTGGCAATGACAGAGGTGAAGACTTACAGAAAACGTTTGACAAGGTTTTCACACACTGTTGCTGGTATTTTGGCCCATTCCTCCATGCAGATCTCCTCTAGAGCAGTGATGTTTTGGGCCTGTTGCTGGGCAACACGGACTTTCAACTCCCTCCAAAGATTTTCTATGGGGTTGAGATCTGGAGACTGGCTAGGCCACTCCAGGACCTTGAAATGCTTCTTACGAAGCCACTCCTTCGTTGCCCGGGCGGTGTGTTTGGGATCATTGTCATGCTGAAAGACCCAGCCACGTTTCATCTTCAATGCCCTTGCTGATGGTAGGCTTTGTTACTTTGGTCCCAGCTCTCTGCAGGTCATTCACTAGGTCCCCCCGTGTGGTTCTGGGATTTTTGCTCACCGTTCTTGTGATCATTTTGACCCCACGGGGTGAGATCTTGCGTGGAGCCCCAGATCGAGGGAGATTATCAGTGGTCTTGTATGTCTTCCATTTCCTAATAATTGCTCCCACAGTTGATTTCTTCAAACCAAGCTGCTTACCTATTGCAGATTCAGTCTTCCCAGCCTGGTGCAGGTCTACAATTTTGTTTCTGGTGTCCTTTGACAGCTCTTTGGTCTTGGCCATAGTGGAGTTTGGAGTGTGACTGTTTGAGGTTGTGGACAGGTGTTTTTTATACTGATAACAAGTTCAAACAGGTGCCATTAATACAGGTAACGAGTGGAGGACAGAGGAGCCTCTTAAAGAAGAAGTTACAGGTCTGTGAGAGCCAGAAATCTTGCTTGTTTGTAGGTGACCAAATACTTATTTTCCACCATAATTTGCAAATAAATTCATAAAAAATCCTACAATGTGATTTTTCTGGATTTTTTCCCTCATTTTGTCTGTCATAGTTGAAGTGTACCTATGATGAAAATTACAGGCCTCTCATCTTTTTAAGTGGGAGAACTTGCACAATTGGTGGCTGACTAAATACTTTTTTGCCCCACTAAGTGTGTGACTTGGACCATTTTCCTGTCAAAATGCAATGAGTACTTTCGGGTGTCAGGGAAAATGTATGGAGTAAAAAATATATTTTCTTTAGGAATGTAGTAGAGTAACAGCAAAAGTTGTCAAAGATATAAATAGTAAAGTACAGATACCTCCCAAAAACGACTTAAGTAGTACTTAAAAGTATTTTTACTCAAGTACTTTACACCACTGGCATTGTGTTCTACTACTAGTGGGCTGGACCTGCTGTTGACTGATGGACAGCTTCTGCTTTCACTAGCAATAACTAGGGATGTAATCATTCACTGATACGAATTGGTCCCCGGTTCAAATGTTTAAGACATGAGTTCATCGGTCCATGGGACCCCAACTCAATCCAAATGTAGCATGCATCGGTCAGGAAATAGATTTAAACTTTACGAATCGCCGGTTCACTAATATTTGTTGCTCAAATGACTTTCTTTCTACCTTCTGAAAATACCTAATATTAACTGATTCCTCTCCTTCAGTGTCGAACTAAGCATGCAATTGTGTTGACAGTCATTGATCTACAAGTCATTTAGCCTAGTCAAACTGCACACTGACCAACGAGAGGTAGGCCTATTCCTGATCTTGCACATCTGCCTGTCACCTTCAGCATTCAAATACTCAATATAAGGCTTTATTAGTTGAGTGACCACCAATATAATTTGTAAGGTGATTTTGATCAAATGCACTGTTAAATTGTTTTACCGGAATAAAAGTAGCCTAAACTACCACCGGAGGCACAACTCTCATCTGGCTAGACATGCTGATCATGGCTTACATTCAATTTTATTTGGATTGTTCAGGTTCACCATCAGTGACAGTTTTGTTAGTTTTGCTTAACTTTACAGGATAAAGTAGATAATTTCATAACGAGGACAGCGGGAGAAGAAGAGAAGCTCACTCCCAAGTCAGTCAACTTCCAGACAGTCTATACCATTAAATTATGAGATTGGATGAAATCCAAAGTTTTGCTATATATTCAAGTTCAAGTTTTGTCACGTGTACAAGTACAGTGAAATTCATTTTTTTGCAAGCCCTCCCAACAATGCAGTAATCAATGCACTCGGTCAGAGCTAATTTTAAAAATAAATATTGATATTATTAGCTCTAACACTTTTCATCTGCAAAAATGACAAACAGATTATTTTCCTTTATGGCTCAGCTCAGGTGCCTACATACAGAGAGCTCCAAAAGTATAGGGGTAGTGACATTTTTTGTTTTGGCTCTGTACCCCCAGCACTTTGGATTTGAAATGATACAATGACTATGAGGTTAAAGTGCAGATGGTCGGCTTTAATTTGAGGGTATTTTAATCCATTTCAGGTGAACAGTTTTTAGAAATTACAGCATTTGTACATAGTCTCCCCATTTTAGGGGACCAAAAGTATTGGGACAAATTCACTTGTTTTAAAGTAGTAAAAAGTGTAGTATTTGGTCCCCTTTTCCTACTGTAGCATGCAATGATTACATCAAGCTTGTTACTCTACACATTTGTTGGATGCATTTGCTGTTTGTTTTTGGTTGTTTCAGATTATTTTGTGCCCAATTTGAAATGAATGGTAAATAGTGTATCCAACAAATGTGTAGAGTCACAAGCTTGATGTTGTCATTGCGTGCTATGAATATGGGACCAAAAATACATAAGTGAATTTGTCCTAATACTTTTGGTCCCCAGAAATGTGGGGGACTATGTACAAAAAGTCTTGTAATTTCGGAATAGTTCACCCGAAATGGAATGAAATACCCTCTATCATTTCAACTTCAAAGTGCTGGGGTACAGAGCCAAAACATCAACAATGTCACTGTTCCAATACTTTTGGAGCTCACTGTACTACACTATAGACGTATACATCATTTACACACACACGTCTCGCAAACAGAAGTCCGCTCCGAGAGCCCAGCTCATGAGCTCCATCACTAGCAGATTTTTTGAATTTAGAATGGAAAATGAATTTTAATGCAACAAATGTTAGTGCATCGAACCGAATCGCACAGACTCTTTCGTCTAATCCAACCAAATCACACTGAATCGCTTCAAACTAAAGCGTATTGTTCCTGTATCCTATCGTAGCCCATGTATTGAATTGTCTTCAAAGGGAAAGATGCACATCCCCTAGCAATAACTCACTGCTGTTGGAGAGTGTTACAGTTCTGGGATCTTAATTTGATCACCCTGTTGCAGGAGAACTTTCCTTCAATGCAGGACATTTGAGGTTTAAAAAGGCTTCTGAAGTTTTGTAATTACATTTTACTTGATTTTACCTTAAGAAAATGTGTCAAACCCTACAAAAATTTCAATTTATTATCCACATATTCACATTTCCTGTTGCAGGATTATATTCCTGCTGTAGCAAACTGGCTAAAATGTAAGATCCTACATCTGTAAGTGAAATACACTTCCATGGATACTCTATACAAGTCCCCACTGCTGAATGACAGATATTGGAATGACCTTGTAGTGCTCATTACTACTTAGTGGATAGGATATGTAGCTATGTGAAAACAGATAGTAGTGTGACACAGAGGACATGCTGTGGCATGTGAAGAGACAGAATTGTGGTCAACCATATCATGGAAACCAGAGTTGCAGTATCCTATTCCACATTTTACTGTATCATTCCCTTTGCAGCTTGTGGTGGTGGTTGAAGTGTGTTAAAGTACAATCGCTTGATCAGCATGCCAATTCTATGATGTAAAAAGTCTGCTGTTCGTGTACAGGCTACTGGCTTAATTAACCAATGCCCATCTTGTACATCAAGCTGTTGTTCTAGAAAGTAGTGACGCACCGATATGACATTTTTGGCCAATAACCTTATCCGATATTTTCCTTTCCAAAAAAAACCCTGATACCGATATGCAGCCTTTTAAGCATTCTAGTACAGTTAAATAGTTAACACACACACATGGATGCAGCATCTCAGTGCAAGAGGTGTCACTACAGTCCCTGGTTCGAACCCAGGCTGTATCACATCTGGCTGTGATTGGGAGTCCCAAGGGCGGCGCACAATTGTCCCAGCGTCGTCCGGGGTATGCCGTCATTGTAAATAAGAATTTGTTCTTAATTGACTTGCCTAGTTAAATAAAGGTTACACACACACCGACCAAAAAGTTATTTTGTTGGCATTTACGTATGTCCCCATGACCAGTAAAACATAAGCGAAACCTATTTCTTTCACTTAATTGCTGTTTCGTTGTTCAGTCGTTTCATTCTCAACCAGGATTTCTTATGGAACGCAGTTTGGGTCTTTGCGTGTCAAATAACACTATTTGACGTGTCAAATAAGCTTGTTGACCAATCAGGACTTGAATATGACTGCACGTCACATAGTTTAACACGTTCATACATTTTTTACGTAGTTATTACACATTGATTACACTATCACTCGTATTTGATGTGTCATAACGATTCATCGATACGTATGCTATGATGCTGATAAAGTTGTCTCGCGCACCTACAGTGCTAGTCATAGGATTCCTAAAACATTGCTAAGAATAATGAAAATAACTGCAGTTTTTACTGGTCTTTGTTTTCAGGCTGGTTGTATTGGTGCTAGCTAGGTACCAAGCTAAAGCTAGCTAGCTAGCTAGCTACCCAAAAAGTTGCGGTTGAACAAATAATGCTTTATTACCAACACGGTATTGTAAACACATCATTCGTGGCCGGTGTTTGCTTTTTTTGTACAGCTTTGACAGTGCTACTGATAGTAGTGGTGGCGCTTGGCTTGCACATGCAAATTCAGAACACACAACATTCTATAATAGAACTGTTATTTGACGGGTCAAATAGTGTTGTTGGACGTATCTTTTATGACACGCAAAGACCCAAACGGCATTCCATAGTATGTCATGAAGCTAATAGCAGTGACGCTATTACTGTGTAACTTCGGTAGGGCAACGTGTACCGGTGCTCGAACCAGTTGGTGAAAGCCGACATCACCCATGACAGAGAACAGTTGATTGTCAAGGGCAATGAATTCCATTATCTTGGCGTTAATGTATTTCATCTGAGTTGTCTCGCTGAAATGTTCTTACTCTTTCAAATGACGACTCGACATGTTGACTACTCGAGCCACACAGCAGACATTGCGGGCTAGGTTAGGAATGCTGTGTTGCATGTGTAGCGGAACATTTTACGTGGCGTCATTATGTCCTGTACCTACGTTATATAGGTATGCATGTCAGCTTTGACATCGGTTTTGCACATCGGCGTTAAACTAGACATCGGGCCGATACCGATGTTGGCATTTTAAGCTAATATTGTCAGATTCCGATATGTTCACCAATATATTGTGCATCCCTACTAGAAAGTATTTATTATGAACTATAAAACCCAGTGCTGTGATGTGGGGAGAGAGCTGTGTAGTAGCAGGGGAACTGGGTGCAGCAGTAGTAGTAGTTGTCCCATTAGCTATGGAGGTCCACTCCTCTATCTCATGTCAGAGCGGAGCTGCCTGAGTAACTGGTAACAGTGTTCTGTGTCTCATCAGCTGTCGCAGACATGTTTGAAGTGCTGCTATCACGTGGGGGCAGCTGCTGGCTCCATCTGGGGCCTGAAACCTGATCTGAAACAGGAGAAGGGCTGGTCACAGGCCAGCTGTTGCTCTTTTGCCTCTTCCACACCTCTGGCCATAAAGGCTGATGGACCCGCCCCTTGCACCCTGTTTACTATTTTAGCGTCACTCATTTCCTTATGCAGGTTTGTCCAAAGTGACGATAGCTGGGCTTCTGCACTGTTTGACTGTTCACTCTGCTCTCTGAATGAGATAAATCTCATATTCCCATTTGTATGGTTTAATATTTAACTGTAGGTTATATAATCAGGGATGCCCATTTCTCTGAACTCTGCACTACTTACAGTGCCAGCACAGGGACCTTTTCTGACACACACTAACTAGACCCCTAGTTAGTGTTTGTCAGAACACTAACTGGGGGTGGTGAGCTTCCATTTAACTATGTAAAGCGCTTTGGGTGTCTAGAGAAGCGCTATATAAGTCAAATTAATTTATGATTATATATTTTTAAATATAATCTTTGAGGACAAACAGTCACCAAAATAAAAGCTAGACAGTCAGGGTGAATTGAAAAACAATGAATTTAGCAGTATTGACTATGTTCGAGCAGAATAACAACATTAGCCATGTCAAAATGCATGGCATTGCAGTAAATTAGCTTTAAAACGGCAACATTTTCTCTCTGCTTCATGGCAGAATAAGTAGAATCGCTGGAAATTTTCTTTAAACTCTCAAATTTCTCTCCGCTCCATAGAGAAATGCTAAGACTTCTCTTCACCGCCAAGATGGGGGAGGCCTCTAAAATGTTGTCCCAAATACAGCTGCGCCAACAAGCCGACCACTCCCATTGCCACGCCCACAACCTAAGCCCCTTTTTGATCCAGAAATAAACTGCAGCAGTGCCTGATTGACAGCCAAGATGAGAATACACAGTTGTGTATTTGTCTTACATGATGACTGTTTCAGTAATATGCTCTATTACGCTGAGGTTCTTCCCGTAGAGGGGTCAAGGGGCAATCTCCTGGGAGCTGTGGCAATATTGTCCTTTGTGCCCAGGAAGGCGTGTCGTTTGGCAGGGCAGTACAGGCCTCGTCTGATCTCTCTCTCTCTCTCTGTCTGTCAGCTGTGATGGAGCTTGATGATCAGCTGCAACCGTAATCCACCCAGAGCTCCGTTGGTAGCACAGTGTTCAGACGAGCTCAGGAACACAATGGTTCAAATTAAAATCCGCCATTGATCATGAGATCTATGACATAACAAGATGTTGACGAGCCTAAAGCATCTTTCTTGGAATTAACATGCTAATAGGGCAAGCTTGACAGGGAAATGATATCGCCCTTACTACAACTACTAGACTACTTCAGGCTTGGCTGTGAAACTAATTGGCTGATCCTTTTGTTGGAGAGCGGTGTGGCGGTGGCAGCTGAGGAGGAGAGAGGCTGCAGCAGCAGGTCTGACACTGAAGTGCCCTTTAGCCCTGCAGGTCAGCTGCCCTGGACACCAGCCCTGCCTCGTCACACTCCAACATTTGTAAAACACACACAAAACAAAATACCTGCTATACTATAATGTTTAAAAAAATCACAATTCATGAAAAGGATATTGACAAAAAGATTAATTGTTACTAGTTAGCCTATTTGTAGATGAGCTGTTTTTATCTTCTCAGAGCACATGGGATAAGTTTTGTGATGTGACGTCCACTGTTGAGCAGCATGAGAGGTGATTAAGTTACACTTTAAAATTCACTGCTGAGCTAAATATCTTAACTATAAGTTAATTATCTAAGTGTCAAATACATTTTCTTTAGCTCAGGGCTCCAGTTATGCATTTGGTTTGATAGCTTGCAAAATCAATCTTCTTGGTTACAGCAGAGACAATCAATCCCCTCCTGGATCAAGTGTGAGTAGCCTTTTGAGATAGACAACCCAGCTCATAAAGTTATACATTTATCTCTGATTTTGTTTTATGTTCGCTTGGGTTTTTAGTATTTATCTAGGGGTCTGCTATCGGAATTTGCTAGCAATTTCTTAGCATCATAAAAATAAAAATAAATGTTTCGAAAGAAATGGCGACCCTTGTGTGCACTACCAGTAATACTGTATACCCCAGTATGGTACGGGAACGGAATGAAGATATGGAAATCTGTTCACAAAAATTGTCTGAAAGGGACTGAAGCACCCTCCTACCCCACCCCCAACCCATTTTTAACAGACACCTGTGTCCAGTCCAGAGGACGTTTTGAGGAAGAATACATTTGTTTAATTTAAGTGCATTATCCATTAGGTAGCCTATGCATTAGTCTTTACAAGCACAAGAGCGTGATTTCATTTGGATATTAGATTTATGGAGAATAAGCGGTAACCTTACGTTACACAATCTGCTTTTGGCCTGCTAATTTCCTGAAAAGAGCAGCTGTAGGGACATCCTTAAATGCTTCAGGTTCTGAGCGTTGGTGCAAAAGCACTTTATTCCAGTGTTTTCTTTTAAAAGGCTGGGTGTGGTGATTGGGCATCGAGAGGGTCACTATAATTTTGGAGAGGCAATGAAAAGGAAGTTAATGAACCCTTTAACCCGGGAAGTTACCTACCGGTGCTGTAGATATTATTTCCTGGGTTGGTTTGGTTATTTGCACAGTTATCTGCAGGGATGAGTCTGAATCTAAGCAGGTAAAGCCGCCATAAGCCTCCGTTTTCCACTGTAAGCGTTTTAGAGGGTCCTGTGGTTTTGTGCCATCTGTTTTTTATTTACATATTGTTCCCACATTCTCCTCCCTAGTAGAGAGGCTGAGCTTTCCTCTACTGATGTCACACAGTGCCTCGCCCTGACCTTCCTCCCTGCCCAGTCATGTCCAGTTCAGCTTCACTCAACCAGTCTCTCGCTCTCCTCAGATTTCCACTTAAGATGGATGTGATGTGCCAAAGATGATCTATTATATTAACAACATAGACGAGTGACCGCTCTAACAATGGAAATACATATCCTCAATGATTGAAGGCAGGTGAGATCAGGTGGGACCATTCTAGCCAATGAGGGCAGATGCGTGTGTGAACAACAGGCACAACTGAGTTGTTTTTCTCAAAGTTGCAACGTGCATCCACTTATATTAGTACATTTGTAACAGCCTAAACATTACGGAACACATTTTTTTTTTGTGTATTTTACCCCCACTCCACACTGGGAGGGGAAGGTCGAGTCATGCGTCCTCCGAAACATGACCCGCCAAACCGCGCTTCTTAACACCCGCCCGCTTAACCCGGAAGCCAGCCGCACCAATGTGTCAGAGGAAACACACATTCAACTGACAACCGAAGTCAGCCTGCAGACACGCGGCCCGCCACAAGGAGTCGCTAGAGTGCGATGAGCCAAGTAACCCCCCCCCCGGCCAGACCCTCCCCTAAACCGGACTACGCTGGGACAATTGTGTGCCGCCCTATCGGACTCCCTATCACGGCCGGTTGTGATACAGCCCGGGATCGGACCCGGGTCTGTAGTGACGCCTCTAGCACTGCGATGCAGTTCCTTAGAGTGCTGCGCCACTCGGGAGGCCACATTACGAAACTTCTAGTCAATCCATTAAGCCTTGTGTAATTCGAGACACTCTCATAGACCTCCATACAAAAAAGGGCTTATCTCACAGGGACAGATTTTGGGTGGAGTAAATCCTCTCGCTTCGTCTCTTCCTCTCTGGATGTGCACAATGTTCAGACTAATCTGAAAACAGGATAGGTGGAAGCGACGCAGTATGCCAGAGGCCAACAGAGAATTTGCATTTATTCTTTCTACTCAGTTTGGAGGAAGGAGAGGAAATGTGCTTTAGACTATTGATATGCATCGCCACCCTGATAGGTGTTTGTCTGGGATTAGGCTGGTGCTGGGTGGATGAGAGGTGCTGAGTAGGCTGGTGCTGGCCTGAGTGTCTGACGTGTAGCCTGGACTGATGGCAGGGTTTAGGGCTGGGCGACATGGCCTAAAACTCATCTCTATTTTTTTCAAATTGATGGGTGATTCACGATATACACTACCGGTCAAAAGTTTTAGGACACCTACTCATTCAAGGGTTTTTCTTTATTTTTACTATTTTCTGCATTGTAGGATAATAGTGAAAACATCAACACTATGAAATAACACATGGAATCATGTAGTAACCAAAAAAGTGTTACACAAATCAAAATATATTTGAGATTCTTCAAATAGCAACCCTTTGCCTTGATGACAGCTTTGCACACTCTTGGCATTATCTCAACCAGCTTCACCTGGAATGCTTTTCCAACAGTCTTGGAGGAGTTCCCACATATGCTGAGCACTTGTTGGCTGCTTTTCCGACTCATCCCAAACCATCTCAATTTGGTTGGGGGATTGTGGATGCCAGGTCATCTGATGCAGCACTCATCACTCTCCTTCTTGGTCAAATATCCCTTACACAGCCTGGACGTGTGTTGGGTCATTGTCCGGTTGAAAAACAAATGATAGTCCCACTAAACCCAAACCAGATGGGATGGCGTATCGCTGCAGAATGCTGTGGTAGCCATGCTGGTTGTGTGCCTTGAATTCTAAATCACAGACCGTGTCACCAGCAAAGCACCCCCACACCATAACACCACCTCCTCAATGGTTTACGGTGGGAAATACACATGTGGAGATCATCCGTTCACCCACACCGCGTCTCACAAAGACACGGCGGTTGGAACCAAAAATCTCCCATTTGGACTCATCAGACCAAAGGACAAATTTTCACTGGTCTAATGTCCATTGCTTGTGTTTTTTGGCCCAAGCAAGTCTCTTCTTCTTATTGGTGTCCTTTAGTAGTGGTTTCTTTGCAGCAATTCGACATTGAAGGCCTGATTCACACAGTCTCCTCTGATCAGTTGATGTTCAGATGTGTCAGTTACTTGAACTCTGAAGAATTAATTTTATTTGCGCTGCAAATTCTGACGTTGGTAACTCTAATGAACTTATCCTCTGCAGCAGAGGTAACTCTGGGTCTTCCATTCCTGTGGCGGTCCTCATGAGAGCCAGTTTCATCATAGTGCTTGATGGTTTTTGCGACTGCACTTGAAGAAACTTTCAAAGTTCTTGAAATGTATTCCGTATTGACTGACCTTCATGTCCTAAAGTAATGATGGACTGTTTCTCTTTGCTTATTTGAGCTGTTCTTGCCATAATATAGACTATCTTCTGTATACCACCCCTACCTTGTCACAACACAACTGATTGGCTCAAACGCATTAAGAAGGAAAGGCATTTAATTTATTTGACCTTTATTTAACTAGGCAAGTCAGTTAAGAACAAATTCTTATTTTCAATGACGGCCTAGGAACAGTGAGTTAACTGCCTTGTTCAGGGGCAGAACGACAGATTTGTACCTTGTCAGCTCGGGTATTCGAACTTGCAACCTTTCGGTTACTAGCCCAACGCTCTAACCACTAGGCTACCCTGCCGCCACAAATTAACTTTTAAGAAGGCACACCAGTTAATTGAAATGCATTCCAGGTGCCTACCTCATGAAGCTGGTTGTTGCACATTTATACAACACAGACTAAACCACTAGTATAACAATCTTTATTTGACTAAAATGCTGGTAGCGATATGTGGGACTGTAATGTGTGCGCAACGAACTGAGCATACATTTTCCAGAATTAGTTTTCATTGGTACTTCTGTTTTGGTAGTGTCTGCTCTGCTCAGAATTTGAGGCGTTGAAACATAACCTTTTGAACCATACCCTGTTTAACTTGTCTAGTACAGTAAAATAAAAACCTCAAATGCAAATAGTGAATTGAAACCATTTGTCAGTGAGGAACAAGTGATCTCTCATCTTTGAGTGGGAGTGGGAGGGGCTTGGGGGAAGGTGACGCGAGAGGTTTTACTCTCGCCAAAATAAGCCCACTGCGTTTCTATGTGCTTATTTTGAACCCCCCCCCCCCCCGGGACAACGACTCCCATTGTTAGGGCGGAGACATGAGCATCTCGTCATTATATACAGGTCTCTGGTGTAAATGGGAAGGTGTACAGCACAGAAGGTGTGGACGAGACAAAAAAGATAACATGAGAACAAGTGGACATAAACGCTCATAAAAACAGAACAAAAATTATTCTACGATACAGGCGTTCTAAATATTGTGCAAAAACATACATTCGAATTAATTTGATGTCGCACAGCCCTATAGTTATTCCTGTGATGTGATGAGCAGCTGGTTGAAGCGTGGCCCTCTATCTCTGGCCGTGTGTTCCGCAGTCACAAACCAGCTTAACCTGCTATTATGGCAGGGGAGAGAACAAGACCGGGAGTATGAGTGTGGTTTAGTACATAATGCTCTCCATCCAATCATGGGAAATGGCTAAGTCCCAGACTTCAAACGTGCATTTCAAGATATTGCTAGTTACATTTTGTTTATAATTGCATAATGCCCTGGCTTGTGTCATAGAGGAGGAAGGATGTTGTGTTAAGCCAATGATTAAGTTTTAGGTTCTTAGCTCTATACAGTGTTTAAGTCTTAGGTATCTTATGAATGTTATAGTAAACATAAATGCATCGCCAAGCTGCGTCTTGGAATATCCCAGAAGTCCTATACTCTTTACGTACATTATATAATTTTTTTTCAACCTTTTTGTCATACAGTCTTTATTGCTGTAATGATCCACCTATAGAATGTTTAATTCCATTTTAATTACCATTACTAATTGGTTTCTCTTTCTCTTCTTTTTCAGGAACCAATTAAGTCCCGGGCGCCACAGCTTCATTTGGAATATAGATTTTATAAACAGTTGGGAAGTTCAGGTAAGCACATATAACTGTTGTTGTTGATACTTTATAACTGTTTTAATAACACTGAGTTAGCTAGTAGAATCAGCTGGATGGATGGAGTTCTTCTCTGTAGCTAGAAGATGTGATGGCTCTGCCCCCTCTGTGTAGTTGGTTGATCCCTATCAGGCGCAGGCCCAACATGTCTGTGTGCTCACTCTGTGCTGTGGTCCATGGGGCTGTGCTGTGCCTCCAGCCCTTTGATGTGGCCGCTTGGCTTCAGTGGCGATCGGTGGGGCAGTAAGATCAGATGGTGGGGAGGGACAGGGACTTTGGAACAGCCCACAGCTCGGCCAGCCTTCGTTTTTCATCCTCTCACTAGAACCTTGCAGCTTCATTTTTCATTGATAATCTCTGACATTGGACTGCTGTTTTTTTTTTTTGCCAAAGATGATACTTTTCATCATTAGTTAGTGACTTTCTATGAGCATCTGTCAAGAAAGGGAATATTTACGGTATGTTGTATTTGAGCGCAGGTAAGCTGAATGTTTGTATTCTAATTAGGCCTACCCTGACTGACTGAGGACACTGGTCGTTGATCCTTTTAGCCTTTTTAAAGGAAAAGGATGAACAGCTTGGGCAAAGCCTGACTGCACCCATTTGTTCACTGGAGTGGAAGGCAGAACACACACACACACACACACACACACACACACACACACACACACACACACACGCTTGTGTTATAGAGAGTGCATGTCACTGCGCCCAGTGATCTTCTCTGTCACAAGTGTCTCTCTTTTTTCTCTCGTAGTGAGCTGATCACCTGCCAGCTGTCTGTCTGTGTCTGTGCCAGGGCAGCAGCTCCACTGTGTTAATAGGAAGTTGGAGTGCAGGGCATTAGGGGTGTCCTAGGCTAGTCTATTTATAGATGGCCGTCTCCGTGCAGTAGGGCCATTATTAGAGTATTTCTGCCTCTATGTCTGGTCTCAGCACTGACTCCGGCCTGCCTGGAGAAGAAAGCCCAGGGAAACTCTCCCATGATGCAAAGGGAAAAGGTCTGGCCTGTCAGCCCTCCTTCGTGTGATCTGTCTGACTGGACCAGAAGTTGTATTTCCAATCCCAGGCAGCACTACAGCACACTAGTATTTCGCTGCCTTACGCCTATTTGGGAACAGAGTCACTCGAAGTTGCTTGTTGATCCTGGTCAATTCATTGGATAGTGATTCTTTATCCCCACCCCCTGGGCCGAACGATTGGACGAGTTCAGGCAGCAGCCCCTCTGTGGCGTTTGCACTGGTGCGTTAAACACATCCTGACTTCCACTCCCCTCTCCTCCCCCGGCCACTGTGGCAGAGGGACCACCAGAGGCCTGCTACAATCTCATAGGCTGAGCTAAAGATGGAACCACTGATTATGGTGCTTCAGCTTCCCCCACATTATAGAATAGAGGGAAGTGTTCCTCCAACTGGTGGCTACATTCATTCAAAAATGCACGTGAGGAATTATGAAAGTCTTCTTCAAGCCACTTGCTTCTGCTGATCCTTCTGTAAACCCTATGGTACAGATGGATACAGGCATGTAGTTGTTTTTACAATATGAATGTGGCAACATAAGGGTCAAGTCCTGGTCTTCGCAATGTCAGCTCTACATGGTGCTTAAAACTGAAGAGCTTACCTCGTGTTAATTCTCTCTTGCCCTGGAAAGAACCCAAACACGAGAACAACACGTTCAGTTACACACACTAGCTGGTCTAGCCTGGCCACGCCCCAACTCCACCATTAACCACTGAGCATGGGGCGTCGGAAGTGATATCATCCACTTTTTATGTCGCTATCAATAATTTAACTGGATGACTGGTTGACTGAGCTCACAGTCCGGATACGCCTGGATGGTCTTCTCTTGAAAGCAGAGTACGAGACCCGTCTCCTTATGAGATGATTAACATTTCACTGATATCAGTACGTGTGAATATTTAGTGAGCCATCAAGGCTCTGCTTAAAAGCATTGTGAGACTCTGTTGGTCAGATGGATGCGTGCGTGTGTCCTTCTGCCATGCTTACTGCCCTGGTGTCTTGGGAGTGATAAATCAGTGCCATTTTGAGTGTGAGGTTGCAGTGATGTTCTGTGGTCCACCCTGTTCATCCAGTCCAGAGCAGTCTGGATATTTGATGTACTGCCTGCCTGGTGATAGATAACATGATCTAACACTGAGTCACACAGGCTCTCTGCAGGAGAGGCAGGCTGGCCGGACGATCACGTTTCAGCCTGGCTACATCTCCACAGCGTCGCCCACTCGGCCTGATGGAATCAGCGCCGCCTCTTCTCTACCCGATGCACTCAGCATTCTAAATGTTTAATAGAGACCGCCTCCCTGTCGAGCTCGGCCTAAACCTTGACATTTCATTGTAGGGCAGCGTTTCCTAACTCTCCTCGGAAACCCAAGGGGTGCACGTTTTGGTTTTTGCCTTAACACTACACAGCTAATTCAAATGATCAAAGTTTGATGATTAGTTGATTATTTAAATTAGCTGGGTAGTGCTAGGGCAAAAACCAAAACGTGCACCCCCTGGGGTCCCAAGGACCGAGTTTGGGAAACCCTGTTATAGGGTGACGTTGTCTGCCACAGTGTTCAGACTGAGAGGGGCCCCTGTCTGAGACAATACACTGGATTGTTCCCGACACGTTTCACTCGTGTTTGGAGAGAGTGGGTTATGAGCGGTGCACAGAATGGCACTGGGACGCAGCAGAATAGACTTTGAAGCTTTGTGGTGTTATAACGGACAGGAGAACAGACAATTATATCTGTGATGAATCACAATAAAGAATGGCTTCTAGGAAACCACATTGGTCTGGGTTATTTTTACACTGGAGTAAAACATCCACATGATTAGGTCTAGCTTTTGTAAAGAATAAAATCATTCTCTTTTTGAATGGTTTCTCTGAAATGGTCATTTTGTTCTAGGCCTATTCCATGTCAGGTAAATCTTTTCCCCAGCAGTTGTCCTTGCTGTGTTTACAGCTCTCTAGTTGGGAGACAGGTTGTTCTAGCATAGGCACTTTCCTGTTGATTAGTGCATTGGCAGGGCTGAAGGCCCTCACTCCAGATGTGGGCGGGCTTTGATAAGTCAGCTTCCTGGTTGATCGCTTGTCGCTTCCGCCTTATCCATCATCGCCATTATTACCAGGCAAATCCTGCTGTCTAAAGAGGCCCAGGACAGGTGTGTGGCTGTGTGAGATCTGCATTGCTTCTCTGTGGGAGTGACGTGAGGGGTGATCAGGTAAATTCTGCTCTAGTCACCCCCCGTCCCCATCCCCTCCTCCCCACACTCACACACCCCAAAGGCCAGCCTGCAGTACTACTAAAGCTGCCGTACCGCTCCTCTCTCTGGCGGGATTGGGGGCCGCCTGCCGAGAAAGGAGCATGCAGTCACTTTGGCACAACTGCCGGCCAAGGAATGGAATGAATAACCGGGAACTGTATGTGACCTTGGAGCCTGGACCATAAGGCCATTGGGGTCATAAATGGCCATTACCCTTTGTTCTATTCCGCATAGGGAACAGAGTCACTGTTCAACTAGAAGTCTCCTTTTCAGAAGGGCATTTTACTGTGATGATAAACTCCTAAGTTCCTCCCAGGTCACACATGAGACCACATGACAGGGTGTGTTGGCAAAAATGTTTTGCCGGCACAATGCATCATCAACATTGCCAATTTGTGTTGTTTAGCCTTCTTGTTGTTCTAATCGAAACCGCCTCCTGGGCTGTCATGGTTGCCATAGCGCCTGTGTTGACTTTCCACAAACACGTAGGCTGCTCTACATTATACAGTGCATTCGGAAAGTATTCAGACCCCTTCCCTTTTTCCACATTTTGTTACGTTACAGCCTTATTCTAAAATGGATTTAAAAAATCCTCATCAATCTACACACAATACGCCATAAGGACAAAGAAAAAGCAGGTTTTTAGACATTTTTGCAAATGTATTTAACCCCCCCCCCCTGAAATTGAGCTCGGGTGCATCTTGTTTCCATTGATCATCCTTGAGATGTTTCTACAACATGGAGTCCACCTGTGGTAAATTCAATTGATTGGACATTATTTGGAAAGGCACACACCCACGCCTGTCTATATAAGGTCCCACAGTTGACAGTTCATGTCAGAGCAAAAACCAAGCCATTAGGTCAAAGTTATTGTCCATAGATCTCCGAGACAGGATTGTGTCAAAACATTTCTGCACCATTGAAGTTCCCCAAGAACACAGTGGCCTCCATCATTCTTAAATGGAAGAAGTTTGGAACCACCAAGACTCTTCCTAGAGCTGGTCGCCCGGCCAAACTGAGTAAATGGGGGAGAAGGGCCTTGGTCACTCTGACAGAGCTCCAGAGTTCCTCTGTGAAGATGGGAGAACCTTCCAGAAAGACAACCATCTCTGCAGCACTCCACCAATCAGGCCTTTATGGTAGAGAGGCCAGACGGAAGCCACTCCTCAGTAAAAGGCACATGACAGCCAGCTTGGAGTTTGCCTAAAGGACTTTCAGACCATAAGGAACAAGATTCTATGGTCTGATGAAACCAAGATTTAACTTTTTAGCCTGAATGCCAAGCGTCACGTCTCGATTAAACCTGGCACCATCCCTACGGTGAAGCATGGTGGTAGCAGTGTCATGCTGTGGGGATGTTTTTCAGCGGCAGGAACTGGGAGACTCGTCAGGTTCGAGGGAAAGATGAATGGAGTAAAGTACAGAGTTCCTTGATGAAAACCTGCTCCAGAGCGCTCAGGACCTCAGACTGGGGTGAAGGTTCACCTTCCAACAGGACAATAACCCTAAGCACACAGCCAAGACAACGCAAGAGTGGCTTCGGGACAAGTCTCTGAATGTCCTTGAATGGCGCAGCCAGAGCCCGGACTTGAACCCGATCAAACATCTCTGGAGAGACCTGAAAATAGCTGTGCAGCGACGCTCCCCTTCCAACCTGACAGATCTTGAGAGGATCTGCAGAATGGGAGAAACTCCCCAAATACAGATGTGTCAAGCTTGTAGCGTCATACCCAAGAAGACTCAAGGATGTAATCGCTTCCAAAGGTGCTTGAACAAAGTACTTAGTGTAAAGGGTCTGATTTACTTATGTAAATGTGGTATTTCTGTTTTGTTTTTTTATACATTTGCAAACATTTCTAGAAACCAGTATTTGCTTTGTCATTATGGGGTATTGTGTGGAGATTAATGAAAAAAGACAATTTAATACATTTTAGAATAAGGCTGTAACGTAACATAATGTGGAAGAAGTCAAGGGGTCTGAATACTTTCCGAATGCACTGTATCAACATGCCTCTATGCTCATTCATGTCAGCAAGTCAAAGCCCCAATGCCTTCCTTTAACTATGACCTTTCATGCCATCCATAGGCCCTCTGCCTCAAACTTCTTTAGCTGGGGCCTAATGCTTTTGAAATATCTGTGGCTCTTATGATGCTAAAACAGAGGGTTAGTAATTAAAGCCTTTTTTTAAACCTTTAGGATGCTAGCATGCTCCCTGTAAGTTGTGTGGTCCCATTCATATATAACATGTGTCCTTACCTGTCTCTTTGTTGCAGAGGGTATTCCTCAGGTGTACTACTTTGGGCCATGTGGGAAGTACAATGCCATGGTGCTGGAGCTGCTGGGGCCCAGCCTGGAAGACCTGTTTGATCTCTGTGACCGCACTTTCTCCCTCAAGACCGTCCTCATGATAGCCATACAGCTGGTAAGAATGTAATAGTTGTTTACTTGACCCAGAGCTTATAAGACTACTTTCAGTGAATATTCACAGTATGTCAGCCACATAATTAGATAGTGAATGATGGGATCACTACAATGTCAGCCATCTCTATTCCTATCGCTGTGTTGTCATTCTCTTTGTTCTCAGAGGTTTACAGCATTTGAAAAGTGTCCTGAAAGAGTTTGAGATCCTATCTTGTCTAAATGCTCTGTGTTCTGCCTCCCAGATAACACGGATGGAATTTGTCCACACAAAAAGCTTGATATACAGAGACGTGAAGCCAGAGAACTTTTTGGTGGGGCGGCCGGGCAGCAAGAGGCAGCACACAATCCACATTATCGACTTCGGGCTGGCCAAAGAATACATCGACCCTGAGACCAAAAAACACATCCCGTACCGGGAGCACAAGAGCCTGACGGGCACGGCGCGCTACATGAGCATCAACACACACCTGGGGAAAGGTGAGAAATGATCATGATCACACATGCTGCTGTGTTATTGGAAATATAAGCTGTTTTTTAAACCCTAAAGATATATTTTTTCTTTCCTAATCCTATAAATTTGTCCTGGGCTGTTGATGATCAAGTTCTCCGTAATGTTCAGGAAGGACCTCATCCTAACTTCAGAACTGGACACATATCTGACCAACATTACTTCCATGTGGATCTTGTATTCATTGATTGAATTTGAGATTTTCACATTAGGACTAATGGTATCATATATAGTTGACAGGGTGGATAATTGAGAGATTATAGTTTTTTTTATTTGTGTGCTGTTTCTGCGTGTGTCATTAATGAACTCTTCTTCTCCTCTCCTCCAGAGCAAAGCAGGCGGGATGACCTGGAGGCTCTGGGTCACATGTTCATGTACTTCCTGCGAGGCAGTCTTCCCTGGCAAGGCCTGAAGGTATACAGTTTCATTATATCTACATGGCTTCAGGCACATTCACCCTGCTGCTAAATAACCGATGTCATTGAAAACACATGTTCCTCTATATCTGTTTATCTACAAAATATAGAAACGTATTGTTTTCACATATGTTGAAGCTGAGGTGGTGCTTGAGATGAGTATGAAGTAGAATTTTTTTTAAATTTCCCTTTAAGGAAGAGGAAAACATGCTTACGAAAAATGCCATGTCAATAGTGCTTTTGTAACCATACACTGAAAGGATTTTCACCTCCTGAGATTTAAATGTCATCATATTATAACATAAGTCACTTCCACATTTCCCCCTGTGAGGTCCTCTCCACCCAGGCTAGTGTCAGGAAGAGGACCTGCATGGCAGTATATACAGTGCCTTCAGAAACCTTTTATTTTTCCAGATTTTGTTGTTACAAAGTGGGATTAAAATTGATTGACTTGTCCTTTTCTGTCAACGATCTACACAAAATACTCTGTAGTGGAAGAAAAATTTGCACATTTATGAAATATAAATTACTAATATATCTTTATTAGATAGGTATTCAACCCCCTGAGTCAATACATGTTAGAATCACCTTTTGGCAGCGATTACAGCTGTGAGTCTTTCTGGGTAAGTCTCTAAGAGCTTTGCACACCTGGATTGTACAATATTTGCACATGCTTCTTTTTAGAATTCTTCAAGCTCTGTTAAGTTAGTTGTTGATCGTTGCTCGACAGCCATTTTCAAGTCTTGCCATAGATTTTCAAGACAATTTTAAGTCAAAAATGTAACTAGGCCACTCGGGAACATTTAAATGTTGTCTTGGTAAGCAACTCCAGTGTGTATTTGGTCTTGTGTTTTAGGTTATTGTCCTGCTGGAAGGTGAATTTGTCTCCCAGTGTCTGTTGGAAAGCAGATTAAGCCAGGTTTTCCTCTAATATTTTGTGTGTGGTTAGCTCTATTCCTTTTCTTTTTATCATAAACTTCCTAGTTCTTGCCGATGACAAGCATACCTATAACATGATGCAGCCACCACCATGCTTAAAAATATGAAGTGGTACTCAGTGTTGTGTTGGATTTGACCCAAATATAATGCTTTGTATTCAGGACATAAAGTTAATTTCTTAGCCAAATGTTTTGCTGTTTTACTTTTGTGCTTTCTTGCAAACGGGAGGCATGTTTTGGAATATTTTATTCTGTACAGACGTCTTTCTTTTGACTCTGTCAATTAGGTTAGTATTGTGGAGTAGCTATAATGTTGTTGATCCATCCTTCGTTTTCTCCTATCACAGCCATCAAACACTAACTATTTTAAGTTAGTGAAATCCCAGGCGGATTCCTTCCTCTCTTGATACACCATCTAAAGTGTAATTAATAACTTCACCATGCTCAAAGGGATCTTCAAGTTTCTTTTTTTCCCCTCCCCTATACCAATAAGTGCTCTTCTTTGCGAGGCATTGGAAAACCTCCCTGGTCTTTGTGGTTGGATCTGTTTTAAATTCACTTTTCGACTGAGGGACCTTACAGATAATTGTAGGTGTGGGGTACAGAAATGAGGTAGTTGTTCAAAAATCATGTTAAACACTATTATTGCACACAGAGTGAGTCTATGCAACATATTATGTGACTTGTGAAGCACATTTTTACTCCTGAACTGTAGGCTTGCCATAACAAAGGGGTTGAATACTTATTGATTTAAATGTTTAATTAATTTGTAAAAAAATTCTAAAAACAACTCCATTTTGACATTCCAGTGATAAAGAAAATCTCAATTTAATCCATTTGAAATTCAGGCTGTAACACAACAAAATGTGGAAAAAGTCAAGGGGTGTATAACAGCTTCATATCAAATGCTCCTTATAGGACACATCACTGCACTCTATACTCCTCTGTAAACTGGTCATCTCTGTATACTCGACGCAAGACCCACTGGTTGATGCTTATTTATAAAACCCTCTTAGGCCTCACTCCCCCCATCTGAGATACCTACTGCAACCCTCTATTAAAGGACCCCAAAGCACACACATCCCTGGTCGCTCCTCTTTTCAGTTCGCTGCAGCTAGCGACTGGAACGAGCTGCAAAAAACACTCAAAACTGGACAGTTTTTTATCTCAATCTCTTCATTCAAAGACTCAATCATGGACACTCTTACTGACAGTTGTGGCTGCTTCATGTGATATATTGTTGTCTCTACCTTCTTGCCCTTTGTGATGTTGTCTGTGCCTAACAATGTTTGTGCTGCTTTCATGTTATGTTGCTACCATGTTGTCATGTGTTGCTGCCATGCTATGTTGTTGTTTTAGGTCTCTCTTTAGGTAGTGTTGTGGTGTCTCTCTTTAGGTAGTGTTGTGGTGTCTCTCTTTAGGTAGTGTTGTGGTGTCTCTCTTTAGGTTGTGTTGTGGTGTCTCTCTTTAGGTTGTGTTGTGGTGTCTCTCTAGGTTGTGTTGTGGTGTCTCTCTTTAGGTTGTGTTGTGGTGTCTCTCTTTAGGTTGTGTTGTGGTGTCTCTCTTTAGGTTGTGTTGTGGTGTCTCTCTTTAGGTTGTGTTGTGGTGTCTCTCTTTAGGTTGTGTTGTGGTGTCTCTCTTTAGGTTGTGTTGTGGTGTCTCTCTTTAGGTAGTGTTGTGGTGTCTCTCTTTAGGTTGTGGTGTCTCTCTTTAGGTAGTGTTGTGGTGTCTCTTTAGGTAGTGTCTTTCTTTAGGTAGTGTCTTTCTTTAGGTAGTGTTGTGGTGTCTCTTTAGGTAGTGTTGTGGTGTCTCTCTCTAGGTAGTGTTGTGGTGTCTCTCTTTAGGTAGTGTTGTGGTGTCTCTCTTTAGGTAGTGTCTCTCTTTAGGTTGTGGTGTCTCTTTAGGTAGTGTTGTGGTGTGTCTCTTTAGGTAGTGTTGTAGTGTCTCTCTAGGTAGTGTTGTGGTGTCTCTCTTTAGGTAGTGTTGTGGTGTCTCTCTTTAGGTAGTGTTGTGGTGTCTCTCTTTAGGTAGTGTTGTGGTGTCTCTCTTTAGGTAGTGTTGTGGTGTCTCTCTTTAGGTAGTGCTGTGGTGTCTCTCTTTAGGTAGTGTCTCTCTTTAGGTTGTGGTGTCTCTTTAGGTAGTGTTGTGGTGTGTCTCTCTAGGTAGTGTTGTGGTGTCTCTCTAGGTAGTGTTGTGGTGTCTCTCTTTAGGTAGTGTTGTGGTGTGTCTCTTTAGGTAGTGTTGTGGTGTCTCTCTAGGTAGTGTTGTGGTGTCTCTCTTTAGGTAGTGTTGTGGTGTCTCTCTTTAGGTAGTGTTGTGGTGTCTCTCTTTAGGTAGTGTTGTGGTGTCTCTCTTTAGGTAGTGCTGTGGTGTCTCTCTTTAGGTAGTGTTGTGGTGTCTCTCTTTAGGTAGTGCTGTGGTGTCTCTCTTTAGGTAGTGTTGTGGTGTCTCTCTTTAGGTAGTGTTGTGGTGTCTCTCTTTAGGTAGTGTTGTGGTGTCTCTTTAGGTTGTGGTGTCTCTCTTTAGGTTGTGGTGTCTCTCTTTAGGTTGTGGTGTCTCTCTTTAGGTTGTGGTGTCTCTCTTTAGGTTGTGGTGTCTCTCTTTAGGTTGTGGTGTCTCTCTTTAGGTTGTGTTGTGGTGTCTCTCTTTAGGTTGTGTTGTGGTGTCTCTCTTTAGGTTGTGTTGTGGTGTCTCTCTTTAGGTTGTGTTGTGGTGTCTCTCTTTAGGTAGTGTTGTGGTGTCTCTCTTTAGGTTGTGTTGTGGTGTCTCTCTTTAGGTTGTGTTGTGGTGTCTCTCTTTAGGTTGTGTTGTGGTGTCTCTCTCTAGGTAGTGTTGTGGTGTGTCTCTCTAGGTAGTGTTGTGGTGTCTCTCTCTAGGTAGTGTTGTGTTGTCTCTCTCTAGGTAGTGTTGTGGTGTCTCTCTCTAGGTAGTGTTGTGGTGTCTCTCTCTAGGTAGTGTTGTGGTGTCTCTCTCTAGGTAGTGTTGTGGTGTCTCTCTCTAGGTAGTGTTGTGGTGTCTCTCTCTAGGTAGTGTTGTGGTGTCTCTCTTTAGGTAGTGTCTCTCTTTAGGTAGTGTCTTTCTTTAGGTAGTGTTGTGGTGTCTCTCTTTAGGTAGTGTTGTGGTGTCTCTTTAGGTAGTGTTGTGGTGTCTCTCTTTAGGTAGTGTTGTGGTGTCTCTCTTTAGGTAGTGTTGTGGTGTCTCTCTTTAGGTAGTGTTGTGGTGTCTCTCTTTAGGTAGTGTTGTGGTGTCTCTCTTTAGGTAGTGTTGTGGTGTCTCTCTTTAGGTAGTGTTGTGGTGTCTCTCTTTAGGTAGTATTGTGGTGTCTCTCTTTAGGTAGTGTTGTGGTGTCTCTCTTTAGGTAGTGTTGTGGTGTCTCTCTTTAGGTAGTGTTGTGGTGTCTCTCTTTAGGTAGTGTTGTGGTGTGTCTCTTTAGGTAGTGTTGTGGTGTCTCTCTAGGTAGTGTTGTGGTGTCTCTCTTTAGGTAGTGTTGTGGTGTGTCTCTTTAGGTAGTGTTGTGGTGTGTCTCTTTAGGTAGTGTTGTGGTGTCTCTCTTTAGGTAGTGTTGTGGTGTCTCTCTTTAGGTAGTGTTGTGGTGTCTCTCTTTAGGTAGTGTTGTGGTGTCTCTCTTTAGGTAGTGCTGTGGTGTCTCTCTTTAGGTAGTGTTGTGGTGTCTCTCTTTAGGTAGTGCTGTGGTGTCTCTCTTTAGGTAGTGCTGTGGTGTCTCTCTTTAGGTAGTGTTGTGGTGTCTCTCTTTAGGTAGTGTTGTGGTGTCTCTCTTTAGGTAGTGTTGTGGTGTCTCTCTTTAGGTAGTGTTGTGGTGTCTCTTTAGGTTGTGGTGTCTCTCTTTAGGTTGTGGTGTCTCTCTTTAGGTTGTGGTGTCTCTCTTTAGGTTGTGGTGTCTCTCTTTAGGTTGTGGTGTCTCTCTTTAGGTTGTGGTGTCTCTCTTTAGGTTGTGTTGTGGTGTCTCTCTTTAGGTTGTGTTGTGGTGTCTCTCTTTAGGTAGTGTTGTGGTGTCTCTCTTTAGGTAGTGTTGTGGTGTCTCTCTTTAGGTTGTGTTGTGGTGTCTCTCTTTAGGTTGTGTTGTGGTGTCTCTCTTTAGGTTGTGTTGTGGTGTCTCTCTCTAGGTAGTGTTGTGGTGTGTCTCTCTAGGTAGTGTTGTGGTGTCTCTCTCTAGGTAGTGTTGTGTTGTCTCTCTCTAGGTAGTGTTGTGGTGTCTCTCTCTAGGTAGTGTTGTGGTGTCTCTCTCTAGGTAGTGTTGTGGTGTCTCTCTTTAGGTAGTGTCTCTCTTTAGGTAGTGTCTTTCTTTAGGTAGTGTTGTGGTGTCTCTCTTTAGGTAGTGTTGTGGTGTCTCTTTAGGTAGTGTTGTGGTGTCTCTCTTTAGGTAGTGTTGTGGTGTCTCTCTTTAGGTAGTGTTGTGGTGTCTCTCTTTAGGTAGTGTTGTGGTGTCTCTCTTTAGGTAGTGTTGTGGTGTCTCTCTTTAGGTAGTGTTGTGGTGTCTCTCTTTAGGTAGTGTTGTGGTGTCTCTCTTTAGGTAGTGTTGTGGTGTCTCTCTTTAGGTAGTGTTGTGGTGTCTCTCTTTAGGTAGTATTGTGGTGTCTCTCTTTAGGTAGTATTGTGGTGTCTCTCTTTAGGTAGTGTTGTGGTGTCTCTCTTTAGGTAGTGTTGTGGTGTCTCTCTTTAGGTAGTGTTGTGGTGTCTCTCTTTAGGTAGTGTTGTGGTGTCTCTCTTTAGGTAGTGTTGTGGTGTCTCTCTTTAGGTAGTGTTGTGGTGTCTCTCTTTAGGTAGTGTTGTGGTGTCTCTCTAGGTAGTGTTGTGGTGTCTCTCTTTAGGTAGTGTTGTGGTGTCTCTCTTTAGGTAGTGTCTCTCTTTAGGTAGTGTTGTGGTGTCTCTCTTTAGGTAGTGTCTCTCTTTAGGTAGTGTTGTGGTGTCTCTCTTTAGGTAGTGTCTCTCTTTAGGTAGTGTTGTGGTGTCTCTCTTTAGGTAGTGTCTCTCTTTAGGTAGTGTTGTGGTGTCTCTCTTTAGGTAGTGTTGTGGTGTCTCTCTTTAGGTAGTGTTGTGGTGTCTCTCTTTAGGTAGTGTCTCTCTTTAGGTAGTGTCTCTCTTTAGGTAGTGTTGTGGTGTCTCTCTTTAGGTAGTGTTGTGGTGTCTCTCTTTAGGTAGTGTCTCTCTTTAGGTAGTGTCTTTCTTTAGGTAGTGTTGTGGTGTCTCTTTAGGTAGTGTTGTGGTGTCTCTTTAGGTAGTGTTGTGGTGTCTCTCTTTAGGTAGTGTTGTGGTGTCTCTCTTTAGGTAGTGTTGTGGTGTCTCTCTTTAGGTAGTGTTGTGGTGTCTCTCTTTAGGTAGTGTTGTGGTGTCTCTCTTTAGGTAGTGTTGTGGTGTCTCTCTTTAGGTAGTGTTGTGGTGTCTCTCTTTAGGTAGTGTTGTGGTGTCTCTCTTTAGGTAGTGTCTCTCTTTAGGTAGTGTTGTGGTGTCTCTTTAGGTAGTGTTGTGGTGTCTCTTTAGGTAGTGTCTTTCTTTAGGTTGTGGTGTCTCTCTTTAGGTAGTGTTGTGGTGTCTCTCTTGTCATGATGTGTTTTGTCCTACATTTTGTATTTTAATCCCAGCCCCCGTCCCCGCAGGAGGCCTTTTGCCTCTTGGTAGGCAGTTATTCTGAATAAGAATTTGTTCTTAAGAGAGGATATGCATGTGGAGAAAAACTAAGACACCTTAAATATTCTACACGTGAACATTATGCCCATTCAGTCATGCTGCCTCCAGCCCCAAATGTGGCTGTTATATTGTGCATTCTGCAAAGCTGTAGTTTTTCAACTCTACTGTGCTTTGTGGTAATTAAAGCTAAACACATGGGAGGATAATTGTTGCACTGTCTGTTGATTCCAGGCGGACACATTGAAGGAGAGGTATCAGAAGATTGGCGATACCAAGCGAGCTACCCCAATTGAAGTGCTTTGTGAAAGCTTCCCGGGTCAGTACTGCCATTTTGGTTTCATTTGGAATCTTCATAACTCTTTAGTCCTAGATCTAGTTCAGTTTATGCAAATGAAATGATTGTGTGCCTTTGTCCTTTGCTGCAGAAGAGATGGCCACATATCTGCGTTACGTGAGGAGGCTGGACTTCTTTGAGAAACCTGATTATGACTACTTACGGAAACTCTTCACGGAACTGTTTGACAGGAACGGCTACGTCTTTGATTATGAATACGACTGGGTCGGCAAGCCACTTGTGAGTCTCCATCACTTGCTTTTTCTTCCTATTCAACCTTTTGAGTGGAGCACTTGACCCCTTAATCTGCAGACTTTCATTAGTCTTTTTCTGTAAATAATCACAAAAGGATCAAAATGGAGATTTCCTGTGACGTCTGTTATTCAAGGGCCTTTCTTTTTTGTTATATAATATATGAATATCTTCAGCTTGTGGTGAGTGTAAGTATTCTCAGCCACGATTTTGATGTCCTAGGTAAAATGCTGTCATTTTGTCCCCCCCCCCCACCATAGCCTACACCGGTAGGCCCCATCCCCAGTGACACGCCCGCTCAGCCCAGCAGAGACAAAGCACAACAGCAGACCAAAAACCAGGTGAGCTCGCCGCTGCCGCCCGACACACCCACCCACCTCGTCAGTCGAGTTCCCCGTGTCTGAGGCAGCCGCCAAACCTCCTATCTTAATCTCCGCTTCCTCAACAATATGGCCTCTTTTTTACAATGTCACCTTTTTCCAATCCAACCTCTTCAATTTCCTCTTTACTCTGTTGTGGCGATTGAGCAAGAAAGATGGGGAACTGATGAACTTATTATAATTGTCATTAAATGTTGTAGCAACATCTCTGAAAGTTGGAACTGTTTTAGCATTGGACGGTTTTGTCTTCAGCCTGCCTCTCAAAGAACTAGTTATTTCATGCATGAGTTAAATGCATTGTTCACATCAGCAATGACAAAGCAGTTTGCTTAGTGTGTGGCAAAATGGCGTTCTTTTCCTTGTTCTATCAGCATGCTATTTCAGCCTTGGTCCTACTACACTGTCACCAACATGACACATTGTTTACATTTTTGCCAATTCACGATGATTAATTGAACTTTATTAGTCATAATCTTTTCCTCTAAGGCAAAGTGCATACGGTTTTCTGGTTGCTGTGGACTCTGGTCTTTATTTATGGCTCTCCAGAACAATGTCATGAGTAGGACATATCATCCTTTATGTGCAACACGTTGCATAGCACAAACAGTTAGATTTTTGTTGTTGTTGCAGAAACCAGGAATAGAATCAGAACAATTATTAGCTAATTCAGTCAGATCAATATAAAATCTAGATGTTGGAATAGAAGTCAAGATGCTTTGTTTTTTCCGATCAAGGCTGTTTTTACTCTTGCATCAGTCAGTGGGCTCTGCTTTATGTTTTGCTCTATTTTCCTTCTGTTAACATAGTTTTAACAAGCCTGCCTTCTGTATTTATTTCCATTTGTTTCTTTGTTTTTGTTCATTCACTTCCCCATCCCACTCTCCCACCACCACCACATTACCTCCCACCTCTTGACTCCCGCCCCCCATACACCCTGCCCCCCTGTCAGTTGCCTGAGGCCAAAGGAGATGAGGCTCAGCGTCAGCTGTCTCCAATGACCAATACAGAGACACTGGGGTCACATCTTGTGGCCGAAAGGCTGGGGGGCTCTGTCCAGGTACTGCTTGCTGCGCATGGTGCTGCATGGCTGTGTCTGTCCACTCCAGCTTTCTCTGTCTGTGTCTCTGTCTGTGTCACTGTCTGTGTCACTGTCTGTCTGTCTCTGTGTCGCTGTCTGTCTGTCTGTCGCTGTCTGTCTGTGTCGTCTGTCTGTCTGTCTCTGTCTGTCGCTGTCTGTGTTGCTGTCTGTCTGTGTCACTGGCTTTCTGTCTGGCTTTCTGTCTGTGTCTGTCTGTCTGTCTGTCTGTGTGTCACTGTCTGTCTGTCGCTGTCTGTCTGTGTCGCTGTCTGTCTGTGTCGCTGGCTTTCTGTCTGTGTCTGTCTGTCTGGCTTTCTGTCTGTCTGTGTCGCTGGCTTTCTGTCTGTCTGTGTCGCTGGCTTTCTGTCTGTCTGTGTCGCTGGCTTTCTGTCTGTCTGTGTCGCTGGCTTTCTGTCTGTCTGTGTCGCTGGCTTTCTGTCTGTCTGTGTCGCTGGCTTTCTGTCTGTCTGTGTCGCTGGCTTTTTGTCTGTCTGTGTCGCTGGCTTTCTATCTCCTTCTCTGTCTGCCTGCTCTGCTTCACTCATCCAGGCTGATAACAGGGGAGGGATGCACAGTCGGGAACCCTGCGGCCGTTGAAGCCATTATCAGGACAGGAACCCCCCTCCCCTCTCCCTGGAAAAGGGTGTGATATAGGATCTGATTGAGCATGCACTGTCTCAGAACGGACTCGACCTTTAAAGGGATGAAGGGGCAACAGCATCTCAGGAGATGCCTGTTAGCTACACCCTTCACATGAAAACATGACAATTCGGAAGTGGATATTTCACATCTAGAGTCCTTTATGGCGCAATTATGCCGTCTCAGATGATTACATTTTGAAGATTATTTTTTTGAGCAAATGTGCCATCTAGGGTTTTGGAAGGGAATTGCATCCTTTGAAATAATGACCTCTTTTTACCAACTAGTAGATCCATTTTAAGTTTAAATGTCACGTGCACAAGTACAGTGAAATGCCTTTCTTGACAGCTCTTTTACAATGTAATGTCAAAGGTAAGAGTCATAAGCTAATGCTCAATCTCTCACTTCATATGAAGGATAAATGACAGATAATTAGTCATGCACAGACATCCTGTCTGAATTCCTTGTCTTCACCTGTACAGGTGATGAGCTCGACGAATGGAGAGCTGAACACTGACGACCCGACGGCGGGACACTCCAATGCTCCCATCACTGCTCCCACTGAGGTGGAGGTGGCTGATGATACCAAGTAAGACAGCTGTCTTTCCCTGGCGTTGACTGCATTGGCTCACCATGCTCTGCTCGGTCTCACTACCTCTGGCAGTCATTCAAAATACTGTTACAACAAAACATTTAACAGGTTCCACATGTTTAAGGCCTCTAATGTTCAGTTTTGTCTTTTTTTTAGCTTTAAAACATTGCATTTTTTGATATGCAACATTCATTTCCTTTTGAAACTAAATGAGTGTGTGTCCTTGCCTGCAGGTGCTGCTGTTTCTTCAAAATGAGAAAGAGGAAAACTCTCCAGCGGCACAAGTGAAGAGAAGACCTCGGCGGGAACTTGAAACATTCTGCTCACTTTCAAGTTTTAAATGGAAGCAACCACACCGATCACCCATCCTATCTCCCTTTCCCAATCTCTCTCTCTCTCCCTCGCTCTTCTCCATCTTTCTCAGCGCTCTTCTGCTACAGGCGTGTAAAGCAATGTTGTTGTCCTACAGACTTTGTGGGCTTCACAACAGACACTGGCTTCCAAAAGAAAGAAACCGTTAAAGTACCTGCATAATAAAGAGAGAACGTTTAAAAGCTGTAACAAAGAAACGCGAATATCGTGGCGTGAATAGAAAAAAATGATACTGTTTGAAACAGTTGTTGTATTCTAGATTCCATACATAGCATTTACTGTTCAACAGCCATTGATCTGAGGGAACTGTCAATGAGTCGAGGGAAAGAAGTCTGTTCCATAGAAATAGTCCTTTATTTGTGGGATCAAGGTAAGAAGCAAGACTGAACTATACTAATGATAACTCTGGAATCACTGAGCGCAACAGGAAACACTTCATCTAAATCAGAATTGGAGGATGTTTATGTTGAGTTTTTTATTTAATCCTCTGTTGTTTTCAAAGTCAACTCCCTGGATTGAAAACAAATGTTTGTTTTAGTGTACTGGAATTCATTTTGTATTCTTTTTTCTTCTCTGGCTTTCATGTCTGTCAATGTGGACTTTGTAGCACAGTCACTGGCCTCAGGTACTGTGGAAGATTGAGAGAAACTGATATTAAGCTCTTTTCTTCTTGTTGCACTTTTGAAAACAAAAAGAAAGTACAATGGAATTCTAGGTTTGAAATTAACAAACAGGAAAACAACTGCAGACTGATCTAGGAAGAGTCCTATACAAGGCTAACACTGACTGTACAAAACATTAAGAACACCTTCCCAATATTGAGTTGCGCCTCCTCCCCTCCTTTTGCCATCAGAACAGACTCAATTCATCGGGGCATGGACTCTAGAAGGTGTTGAAAGCGTTCCACAGGGATACTGGCCCATGTCGACTCCAATGCTTCCCACAGTTGTATCAAGTTGGCTGGATGTCCTTTGGGTGGTGGACCATTCTTGATACACACGGGAAACTGTTGAGCGTGAAAAACCCAGCAGCGTTGCTATTTTTGACACCAACTGGTGTGCCTGTCACCTACAATACCCCGTTCGAAGGCACTTCAATATTTTGTCTTAGCCATTCACCCTGGCACACACACACAATCCATGTCTCAATTTTCTCAAGGCTTAAAAATCCTTCTTTAACCAGTCTCCTCCCTTTCATCTACACTGAAGTGGATTTAACAAGTGACATTAATCAGGGATAATAGCATTCACCTGGTAAGTTTGTCATGGAAAGAGCAGGTGTACATAATGTTTTGTACACTCAGTGCATATCTGAGTAAGGGCTGAAATGTCAATTTACATGAAACAAGATATCTTTCAGTTTTATTTCTACATCAGAATAATTTACCAGGAAATCATAGTTTGTGCCTTTCCAAGTAAAATGTTTAAAGCTCAAGTAAGTGTCCTGCAATGACATTTTATCTGAACTGTTCCAAATGTTGCTCATTAACTGTGTGTGCGCGCGTCCGGGCGTGCGTGTATATCTCTGAAAGCATCGTCTTTATAGGATGCCCAGTATAGAGGTCCTACTGTCTCACAACCACCGTGTCCATCTCCTCTGCTAGGACAATCAAAGGATCTTTGCAGTTTAACTCTCTAGGTGCACTCGACATAAAAAAAGAGGAAAGCTTGTGCATTGTGAGCTAAGCAATTCTAGTAATTGGTGGTGGCTGATCAAAGTTAGGGGCAGCATGCAAATACATCAAGTTTATGTTTAAAGACAAAAATGAAGCGATTTTCCCATCAATGACTGAAGTTGCCACAAGACTTGAATTGGATACAAAACTGTTTTTCTTTTGAAGTTCCTCGCAGTAGTTTTGTAAATCTTTGCTTGAACGTTGTAATGGTCTGATTTTCATGGCTTAACATGAGATGTGTGTTCGACCACAACAACATGCTCCGTCGTCTCAAGTCTCTATATATATATATATATATATATATATATATATATATATATATATATATATATATATATACACACACACAAAGTAGGTACAGTGGTCCCAAATAGTTTTTTTTTTTTTAATCAAAGATGTGTGTGGTCTCAAACATTTGTTCACAAGCGAAGCCCCCATAACCCCCTTGATTGTAATACTGTAAATATCCCCTTCTACGAAAGACATCACTATGCCCTTTAAAATAGCATTCCATATGCTTGTGTCATCATTGTGCTTATGAGTCAATGCCATGTGACCCAGAATGTATTGTTGTCATGATCAGTCATACATTTTTTGTTTTTTTCTCCCTGCAGATGTTAACATGAGGGCATTGGGGTAGTAGGGTTGCTAAAAAAAATGGAAATATCAATATCAGCTATGTACATTTTTATAAACGTCTCAAACTAAGAAGAGCAGGGGAGACATATTGGGCTAAAAAGTTAAATTAAGGAAATAATTCGTCTCTTTTGTAAATAGCAATACCCATGAGTTTTAAATTGGGATTTTAACATGTAGTGGAACTGTTTCCAGTTTGGTTGTTTTCCCAAAACTTTAAAAGAAATCTAATCTATTTGATTCCCACTATTTGCTGTCTGCCACCATGCTGGTAGAACTCTTTTCCAATTCATTTCCTCCTAGTTTAACCCCTGGCTATACTGTGAGTGCTCTGGTGATACAATATTCAAGTGATACAATATTCAATGCAACAGAATGGATATGGGTTTCACCAATACAAGAAGCTTTATACTTATGGTCATTCTGATTCTTAACAGGGCAAATCTCCATTATGATTGTGCGGTGTGAGCTCTGGTGCAGTATTTGTCACGATGCTTTACTCAAATTATGCTAAACTTTTTCAATATGAAAATATCACTGATTGTAATCGCGATGCTGTTGATCAACCTGTATGGTATTGGTCATGTCTTGTTTGGAGTTCGAACTAACCTCCGTTCTTGACGTGTTATGTGAGCGAAGTGAGATGGGGAAGTGAAACATAGTGTAGAAGGCTTAGCCTGTTCAACTGCCATTAGTATTAGGCTAGAACTGGACTACATATACCTGACTCACCATGTGTGTAATAAAAGAGAAAAAAGCCCTTTTGGTAACACACATTTACCACCCACACAAGCAGCCTGGTCTCATAGACTAGATGTAACATAGTAAACGTAAAACCAGGACACTCAAATTAGTATGGTAGGGTTACATAAGACAGGTTACTTTAGACAAAAACAAACTTACTACTTTTTAGCTACTTTGCATGTTAGCTAACCTTGTAATTCGTTACATACCCTGCCTACATGGCCAAAAGAGGTTTTGGCTATTTCAGCCACACCTGTTGCTGACAGGTGTAAAAATATCAAGCACACAGCCATGCAATCTCTATGTGAAAACATTGACAGTACGGAAGAGCTCAGAGACTTTCAACTTGGCACTGTCATAGGATGCCACCTTTCCAACAAGTCAGTTCGTAAAATGTCTTCCCTGCTAGAACTGCCCAGGTCAAATGTAAGTGCTGTTATTGTGAAGTGGAAACATCTAGGAGCAACAACGGCTCAGCCGCGAAGTGGTAGGCCACACAAGCTCACAGAATGAGACCGCTGAAGCGCACAGCGGATAAAAGTTGTTTGTCCTCGGTTGCAACACTCACTACCGAGTTCCAAACTGCCTCTGGAAGCAACGTCAGCACAATAACTGTTTCTCGGGAGCTTCATGAAATGGGTTTCCATGGCCGAGCAGCCGCATGAAAGCCTAAGATAACAATGGTCAATGCCAAGCATCCATTGGACTGGAGCAGTGGAAACTCATTTTCTGGAGTGACGAATCAGTCTTCACCATCTCAGTCCAACGGACGAATCTGGTTTTGGTGGATGCCAGGAGAATGCTACCTGCCCCAATGCATGGTGCCTACTGTATAGTGCCAAGTATGGTTTGGTGGAGGAGGAATAATGGTCTGGGGCTGTTTTTCATGGTTCGGGCTTCCAGTGAAGGGAGATCTTAACACTACAGCATACAATGACATTCTAGACGATTATGTGCTTCCAACTCCGTGGCAACAGTTTGGGGAAGACCCTTTCCTGTTTCTGCATGATAATGCCCCCGTGCACAAAACGAGGTCCATACAGAAATGGTTTTTCGAGATCAGTGTGGAAGAATTTGACTGGCCTGCACATAGCCCTGACCTCAACCCCATTGAACACCTTTGGGATGAATTGGAACGCCGACTGCGAGCCAGGCCTAATCGCCAACATCAGTGCCCGACCTCACTAATGCTCTTGTGGCTGAGTGGATGCAAATCCCCGCAGCGATGTTCCAACATCTAGTGGAAAGCCTTCCCAGAAGAGTGAAGGCTGTTATAGCATCGAAGGGGGACCAACTCCATATTAATGCCCAGGATTTTGGAATATGTTCGATGAGCAGGTGTCCACATACTTTTGGCCATGCACTGTATCATATGAGTTAGAGCAGTGGTCACCAACCGGTTAATCGCGATCACCAAAAATGTCTGTAATTTTTTTTTTTTTTTTTTAATGTATTTTTATTCATTTATTCACCATGTTGGCGGTAGGTGCACTTGACTCAGCAGCCCTAATGCCGGGAAGGCAAAGTGTTCCCATTTTTATCTATTTCATCTGTCTGAAGGTAGAACAAGCCCAGAGAGCAAATTCGAGTGCACCTATAGGCCTACCACTGGCCAATCAGATAGCTCAGATCACTGTGTCTGCACAGTTTCCTCGAGCCAAATTAAAAAAAATTGGTCACATACACATGGTTAGCAGATGTTAATGGGAGTGTAGCAAAATGCTTGTGCTTCTAGTTCCGACAGTGCAGCAATATCTAACAAGTAATCTAACAATTCCCCAAAAAGGACCTAATACACACAAATCTAAAGGGATGGAATAAGAATATGTACATATAGATATATGGATGAGCGATGGCCGAGCGTCATAGGCAAGATGCAATAGATGTATAAGATGCAGTATGTACATATGAGATGAGTAATGTAAGATATGTAAACATTCTTATTAAAGTGGCATTGTTTAAAGTGATTAGTGAGTCTTTATGTAGGCAGCATCCTCTGAGTTAGTGATTACTGTTTAGCAGTCTGATGGCCTTGAGATAGAAGCTGTTTTTCAGTCTCTCGGTCCCAGCTTTGATGCACCTGTACTGACCTCGCCTTCTGGATGGTAACGGGGTGAACAGGCAGTGGCTCGGGTGGTTGATGTCTTTGATCTTTTTGGCCTTCCTGTGACATCGGGTGCTGTAGGTGTCCTGGCGGGCAGGTAGTTTGCCCCCGGTGATGCATTGTGCAGACCGCTCGACCCTCTGGAGAGCCTTGCAGTTGAGGGCGGTGCAGTTGCCGTACCAGGCGGTGATACAGCCCAACAGGATGCTCTCAGTTTTGCATCTGTAAAAGTTTGTCAGGGTTTTAGGTGACAAGCCAAATTTCTTAAGCCTCCTGAGGTTGAAGAGGCGCTGTTGCGCAACACTGGCTGTGTGGGTGTACCATTTCAGTTTGTCTGTGACGTGTACGCTGAGAAACTTAACTTTCCTCCTCTACTACTGTCCCTTCGTTGTGGATAGGGCAGTACTCCCTCTGCTGTTTCCTGAAGTCCACGATCATCTCCTTTGTTTTGTTGACATTGAGTGAGAGGTTGTTTTCCTGACTCCACACTCCGAGTGTCCTCACGTCCTCCCTGTAGACTGTCTCGTCATTGGCAAACTTGATGATTGAGGTTGGAGGCGTGCATGTCCACGCAGTCATGGGTGAACAGGGTGCACAGGAGGGGGCTGAGCATGCACCCTAGTGGGGCCCCAGTCTTGAGGGTCAGCGAAGTGGAGATGTTGTTTCCTACTTTCACCACCTGGGGGCGGCCCTTCAAAGTCCAGGACCCAATTGCACAGGGCAGGGTTGAGACCCAGGGCCTCCAGCTTGGAGGGTACTATGGTGTTGAATGCTGAGCTGTAGTCAATGAACAGCATTCTTACATAGGTATTCCTCTTGTCCGGATGGGATAGGGCAATGTGTTGGCGATTGCATCGTCTGTGGACCTGTTGGTGCGGAATGCAAACTGAAATTAGTCTAGGTGGAGGTGATATGATCCTTGACAAGTCTCTCAAAGCACTTCATGATGACAGAAGTGAGTGCTACGGGTCGATAGTCATTTAGTTCAGTTATCTTTGCCTTCTTGGGTACAGGAACGATGGTGGCCATCTTGAAGCATGTTGGGACATCGGACTGGGATAGGAAGCGATTGAATATGTCCGTAAACACACCAGCCAGCTGGTCTGCGCATGCTCTGAGGATGTGGCTAGGGATGCCATCTGGGCCAGCAGACTTGCAAGGGTTAACACGTTTAAGTGTTTTACTCACGTTAGCCACGGTGGTGGTGGGGGGGGACGCAGTCCTTGTTAGTGGGCCGTGTCGGTGGCACTGTATTATCCTCAAATATCCTCAAAGCGGGCAAAGAAGGTGTTTAGTTTGTCTGGAAGCAATATGTCGGTGTCCGCGACGTGGCTGGTTTTCTTTTGTAGTCCGTAATAGCCTGTAGACCATAGACTGTACAAAATAAGCCTTGAATGCACAGTAAAGTTGATACTATGAGATTTTAAAACGTTAAAACTATGACTAGAGAGAGACCCAACGAATAGAGCTAAGAGCTGCTGTTTCTATGTGTAAGTTAATGTTTAAGTTGTTATTCATTACTGTCAACACTTATAAGCCATAAAATGCGCTTTCTCCCTAATTCCACACGCTACAACTAGCACTGCAATGAATGAGTATAGCAAAGTGTTCCGGTAAGCTTGTTATTAATATCTGCTTGTTTTTTCTTTATATAGAGGAATATTTCACTTTCCCTGGTCATAGGAGTAACAACATGAATTGGTGCAGGAGGCAGAAATAATGCAGTGCGACTTGTCTTTTTTTTTCTCCCACCAAATGGGAGTAGTTAGTCTTGTCTCATCGCTGCAACTCCCGTACAGACTCGGGAGAGGTGAAGGTCAAGAGCCATGCATCCGAAACACAACCCAACCAAGCTGCACTGCTTCTTGACACAATGCACATCCAACCCAGAAGCCAGTGGCACCAATGTGTCGGAGGAAACACCGTACGTACGCCTGGCGACCTGATCAGCGTGCACTGCGCCCGGCCCGCCACAGGAGTCGCTAGTGCGCGACGAGTCTGGTAAGAGGCAGCCTCATCGCTGCTCCCTCAGACTGACCATTAGATGCAGGCCATCAGTCAAGTTAAACCCCCAAAAATAAGCTAATTATTATGCTCACTTAGCTGTGCCTCACAAGCAATACAGCAAATTATCTACTACCTGTGTTCATGTACCTAATTTAAAAATTTATCATTTTGAAATGGTCTGAAAAGAACATTGGTAGGGCAATTCAAGAATAGCCAATAGGCAGTGATAATGTATTGGGTCTAGAGCCTACTGCACAAACCTCATTGCTCATTGTTTTTAATTGGATAAGGTTGCAGAGGCTTATGTTTTTTAAGTCATGTTTTTAACAAATCTGAGTGATCGTGGCTTGCATTTTGACTCAAAGTGATCTTGACTCAAAGATTGGTGATCACTGAGTTAGAGGAACAGGAATTGTGACCTGGTTTGGCAGCAAAGTGGGGCTTTTGTGTATGTCGAAATGAGCTTTGCAGATAAGGTGGCCAATGGCATTGGTGTCATCATAATCCAGATCCTGCATCCCTACAAGTGAGTCTGGACCAGACTGATCTGTTCCTCTAACTATCCCCACTATCGCTGTCTTGCAGAAATCAGGGTACTTACAAAATGGATGGACATCAACAAATTAATACATACCATAACAAAAGTAACATATCATACTCATTGGCATGTCCTGGATTTACATTTACAATGTTACGTCTACATCTGAGTCCAGGTTGATGCAAGGGTTCAAGCATTTTAACACTAGATTACTATATGTATCCTAGTCTGCACTTGGATGGTATGATATTGGTTTCTACAGGCCTGGAAATGAAAAGTGGAGAACCATCACATTCATGGGTTTCATTTTGACAAGTGGCATTGAAGGCATGTGCACTCACTGAAAATGTAATTTTCCTGTGGATAGGCATCTCTGGCTTGTGCGTGCAGGTTGAGACTCATAGCCTGCGTAAAGTATATTTTGTTTTAGGATTAGGTGACACTACCTCCAAGTTAGGTCCTATTTTAAATTGTTTCAGCTGATCAAGCAGGGGAACAGCTTGATGTAGGCTAATCATAATTTTGCTGGTTTCATCTTTCTAGGAATGTTGTGTGTTTTTGGAGTAGCCTAGCGCAATGAAGAAAGTTATCCTTAGCTCTATTGACAGGATATTCGATTGACCGCTCTAACAATAGAAATACATGTCTTCAAAGATGGAATTTGGACGCTTACGTTGGCAGATCTGGTGGGACCATTATAGCCAATGAAAGGGCAGATAGCGTGTGAACAACAAGCCACAGAGATAGAGGTATATATGTGTCATTATAGCATCTGTAACAGAATGGGCATTTTAAAGTAGTACATTTTCTTCTTCATTGGCTGACTGCTCCCAACTCATAGGAATCACCACCCTGGTGACTACTTTAAAATGGTGGAAGCCCCCAATAGTAATGGCCAAGCTAAAACGGGTTATATCTATAATGAGTCCTCTATCTAATTATTATTACAAGCAATAGGGTGCAACTGCAGCCCACAATGCGGGGCAATCTGCAGGTACGCCCCCCTCGAACATCCCATTGGCTCCTTCATGAACATCCCCCACCCCTTCAGCATCCCATTGGTTACTGCTAGAACGCCCCCTCTAGCACTTCCCATTGGTTCGTACACGAATACCTCCCCCGTGTCGAAAAAAGATACGCCTCAAATAAGACTAGTTGATGCATCAAATAAGCTTTTAATTTGACACGTCAAATAACACAATTTTATTATAGAATGTTGGGTGTGCTGAATTTGCACGTAGAAGCCAAGCGCCACCACTACAATCAGTAGCACTGTCAATGATGTACAAAAAATAAGTATGAAAACAAGCACACACACCAGCCGCAATGTGTTTACAATATCGCGTTGGTAATAAGGCAATATTATATTTGTTCGATCGAATGGGAAAATGTCTGTGTGAGCATTTGAAATAAGAGCAGGATCAAAAATGTTTGAAATATCTTTAATACAGATGTTATTAGAAACTCCTGGGGGTGGGTAGCTAGCTAGCTTCAGCGTGGTACCATCCTAACTGGCACCAATGCAAGCAGACTGAAAACAATGACCAGTAGAAACTGCAGTCATTATCAATATTCTTAACAAGGTAGCCACAATAAGGATTAGCCAGAAAATTGGAATTTGGGGGTTGCCTTCAAAATACAAGTCCACGTTTGAAAGTGATGCAAATGGTTAGTATTGATGGAATCATGCCACATTTAGACTAGATAACGTTAAACAAGGTTCGAGTGTTGGAATGTGGAGCAATGAAATGGCGTATCAGTCTACTCGGTGACACCCACAGAACACAACTGTGAGGAGCTTACACAAATATTAGCATCGTAGCTCTTATTGCAGGACTTTAGCTGTGTGAAATCACCTCCCCAGTCAGCCTATTGTGCGTATTGCCATTCATATTGCTATGTACAGCATTACCTAAGGATTTGGGATGAATGAAATGGGGAATCAGTCCACTCAGTACCTAAGTTTTTTTTCCCATAGTCCTCAGAGTTTTCAGACTCCAAATCATCCAGGTTTGTATTGTTTTTCCTCTGGAATAGTGTTCAATACAGTCGGTTGACTGGTAAAATAAACGTGGCTCATTTCACAGTGGTTTCAGAGTCCCGCAATAAGAGCTACGACGCTAATGTTCTGTGGGTGTCAATGAGTAAACTGGTACCCCATGTCATTGATCCACAATTCATACGTAAGGCTGTACAGTGATTGCATTTTAACCTTTTATAAATTTAACCTTTTATTTAACTAGGCATGCCCCCAATGCAATTCTAAAAGTCTAATACATCCACAGTGCGATTAACAGATTTTTGCCAAATTAATACATTATTGTCTTTTGATTAATTTATATAACAACATTCCAACCTCGTTTAGTGTGATCTGTTCAATTGTGGCACTATTTGTAATCATTTGCATCACTGTCAATGATAGTTTTATTTTGAAGGCGAACCGAAAATTCCACTATTGTGACTAATCCTTATTGTGTCTAGTTTCACATAGGTGGGTCCGACCATCATTAATCAAATAAGAACTGTCATATAAATCGGGGGTATTTTAGATTATGACACCTAACTAAATGGCTAGCTAGCTAAATATAGCTACTGAAACAGATGTTAGTTTTTCTAGAACATTGTTTCCATCAGCTAGCTAGCTTTTTTTTATGACCAGCATTTTCCCAGAGCTTGGGGAAGTGTGTCTGCGCTGAAGTGCGGCAGTTGCAGGGACACACCACTTTACCAGCATCATAGCATACGTATCCGTGGATCGCTGAAATACAAGTGATAGTGTAATCTATGTGTAATAACTACGTAAAAAAATAATGAACGTGTTAAATTATTATCTGGTGTGCAGTCATATTTAGGTCCTAATTGGTCAACAAGCTTATTTGACTTGTATCTTATTTGACACACAAAGACACACGGCGTTCCATAAAAACCAGGGTGCAACTTTATGAGTAACTGTGTTGCTCTGTGTTGTATACGTTCACAAGATAGCTGTTCAGACAGTGATCGTATTCCTTTGCCCAGGCGTTGCTGATGCATGCCAGATCTTACAACGCCTGGATAGGTATTTTAAGTATCAGCTAAGAGCATCATGTGTAAAAGAAATCTGGTACCAGACGGCAACAGTCGATGACGTGACACGCAACCGTTGGTTGATGCATGCAACGTCTGTGCAGGGGAATGCGACTAATGTGTGGTTCTACCGTAGTGATTGTGACCGGTTGTGTGTCCTTAGCAGCAGCAATTTCCCTTTGCGCCCTCCTTATCTGGCCTATTGGTATCCGCCAACGTAAGCGTCCAAATAAATTGTTGGCCGTGTTCCCCTGTTTAGAAGTTGCTGACGCATGCCAGATCTTTACAACGCCTGGATAGTTATTTTAAGTATCAATGAATCAATATGTTAAAGCAAACTGGTGCCTTGACAGGACAGTCGATGACGTGGCACACAACAATTGGTTGATAAATGCAACGTCTGAGCAGAGGATTGCGACTGTTATTTGTGAGGTTGCAGTATCTGATTATTGGGTGTGTTGGAGGGTATGGTGGTGGTGTTGTAATTTACTGCTCTTTATTCCAGTCTCACTGGAATATCATTTAAACAGTGGGAGATCTGCTCTATAGACAGGTGAAGTTTTTTTTGTGATCAGGTGAAGGGTGAAAACCAGTCGGCAGCTTGAGAGCGTTTAGCTAATATTCTTCGCTTTTTATTCCGACAAGCTGGCGCTGCTAATTCCAGAAATATTTAGACTTGTATTTGCTACTTGCAAATTTGGTCTTTGCCCCACAAAATGTTTTACGCCCTAAAATAAAGCCACGCCTCCCTCTAGTGTCAACATGCTGAACTACATCTCATTTTGATATGGGCCTTCCGCACAACAGCACTCAAACATGGGCACACTGGTTGAATATAATATCTGAGTTTTCTATCCCCTTCCTATAATTGTTCTCTCCTCATAGTGTTTCTGTCCAGATCAATAGTGTGCAACTGCAGCCTGCAGGAACACCCCCCTTTCACTCTCCACCCTCAAACATGACACCGTCATGCTTGTGACACTTTTGAATGTGGTCGAAAGGGAAATAAAAGTATTGTCTGAGTTTTCGACCCCACCTCCCAGAGTCCTACTTGCTAGCTAGCTGGAGCGAACACCTGCCCTCGCCGTCATTAACAGAACTGCGGGAAAACAGTGCCAACAGGTGGGGGCATTATTTACCGGTATACGGCAAGCTGGATACCGTTGTCACCCCCGCCCCTTCTTCTGTTGGGTTTATCGGCGGCTGGCATCCAACGTTGTTCTAGCTTAAAATTGACCAATATAAGTATAAAGAGGTGTTCCTGCAGATACAGAAATGCCGCAATTCCACCCTTCTCGTCCAGATGGAGGCAGAAGTTAGAGAATGAGACTACACAGCAGTCAACTGAAGTACAGAGATCCATCATTACACTGACTCATCTGTGGGGAATACATTGTGCCTGTTCACAGGACAAAGACCAGGAAACCTACGGTATACCCATTGGAGATGCAAAGGGAACAAATCGGCACTTCATCACCCCCATATCTACAGTGCATTCGGAAAAGTATTCAGACCCCTTGACTTTTTCCACATTTTGTTACGTTACAGCCTTATTCTGAAATTGATTAAATGTTTTTTTCCCCTCATCAATCTACACACAATACCACGTAATGACAAATACAAAACCCGTTTTTAGAATTGTTTGCAAATGTATAATAACACCACCCAGGAAATACCACATTTACGTAAGTATTCAGGCCCTTGACTCAGTACTTTGTTGAAGCACCTTTTGGCAGCGATTACAGCCTCAAGTCTTTGTGGGTACAAGCTTGGCACAGCTGTATTTGGGGAGTTTCTCCCATTCTTCTCTGCAGATCCTCTCAAGGTCTGTCAGGTTGGATGGGGAGCGTCGCTGCACAACTATTTTCAGGTCTCAAGAGATGTTCAAGTCCAGGATCTGGCTGGGCCACTCAAGGACATTCAGAGACTTGTCCCGAAGTCACTCCTGCGTTGTCTTAGCTGTGTGCTTAGGGTCGTTGTCCTGTTGGGAAGGTGAACCTTCACCCCAGTCTGAGGTCTGGAGCAGGTTTTCATCAAGGATCTCTCTGTAATTTGCTCCGTTCAACTTTCCCTCGATCCTGACTAGTCTCCCAGTCCCTGCCGCTGAAAAACATCCCCACCACATGATGATGCTGCCACCACCATGCTTCACCGCAGGGATGGTGCCGGGTTTCCTCCAGACGTGACGCTTGGCATTCAGGCCAAAGAGTTAAATCTTGGCTTCATCAGAACAGAGAATCTTGTTTCTCATGGTCTGAGAGCCCTTTAGGTGCCTTTTGGCAAACTCCAAGCTGGCTGTCGTATGCTTTTTACTGAGGAGTGGCTTCCTTCTGGCCACTCTACCATAAAGGCCTGATTGGTGGAGTGCTGCATAAATGGTTGTCCTTCTGGAAGGTTCTCCCATCTCCACAGAGGAACTCTGGAGCTCTGTCAGAGTGATCATCGGGTTCTTGGTCACCTCCTTGACCCAGGCCGTTCTCCCTTATTTTGGGCTGGCTAAGGAGTATTGGTGTCTCTGAGGGATCTTTGGCCTGGTTTGCTAACTACCTCTCTCAAAGAGTGCAGTGTATAAAGTCAGAACATCTGCTGTCTCAGCCACTGCCTGTCACCAAGGGAGTACCCCAAGGCTCGATCCTAGGCCCCATGCTCTTCTCAATTTACATCAACAACATAGCTCAGGCGGTAGAAAGCTCTCTCATTCATTTATATGCAGATGATGTGGTCTTATACTCAACTGGCCGCTCCCCGGATTTTGTGCTAAACGCTCTACAACAAAGCTTTCTTAGTGTCCAACAAGCTTTTTCTGCCCTTAACCTTGTTCTGAACACCTCCAAAACAAAGGTTATGTAGTTTGGTAAGAAGAATGCCCCTCTCCCCACTGGCCTGAGGGTTTAGAGCTTGAGGTAGTCACCTCATACAAGTACTTGGGAGTGTGGCTAGACGGTACACTGTCCTTCTCTCAGCACATACTAAAGCTGCAGGCGCTAAGGTTAAATCTAGACTTGGTTTCCTCTATCGTAATCACTCCTCTTTCTCCCCAGCTGACAAACTAACCCTGATTCAGATGGCCATCATATGTCACACCATGATCTGTTTCCCCTGTCTTTGTGCTTGTCTCCACCCCCGTTCCCAGGTGTCGCCCATCTTCCTCATTATCCCCAGTGTATTTATACATGTGTTCTCGGTTTGTCTGTTGCCAGTTCGTTTTGTTTCATAAAGCCAACCAGCGTTTTTTCCCATGCTCCTTTTTGTCTCTAGTTCCTGTTTTCTAGCTTTCACGGTTTTTGACCATTCTGCGTGCCTTGACCCTGAGCCTGCCTGTCGTTCTGTACCTTTCAAATTCTTTTCTGGACTGCTGACCTCTGCCTGCACTTGACCTGTCGTTTGCCTGCCCTCCTGTTTTTGTAATAAACTTTTGTTACTTCGAAACTGTCTGCATCTGGGTCTTCTCCTGAGCCTTGACATCCTACTCATGCTAGATTACGGAGACATAATTTATAGATCGTCAAGTAAGGGTGCTCTTGAGCTGCTAGATGTTCTTTACCATTCGACCATCAGATTTTCCACCAATGCTCCTTATAGGACACATCACTTCACTCTATACTCCTCTGTAAACTGGTCATCTCTGTACACCCATCGCAAGACCTACTGGTTGATGCTTATTTATAAAACCCTCTTAGGCTCCCGAGTGGCGCAGCGGTCTAAGGCACTGCATTTCAGTCCCTGGTTCGATTCCAGGCTGTATCACATCCAGCCATGATTGGGAGTCCCATAGGGCGGCGCACAATTGGCTCAGAGTCGTCCGGATTTGGCCGGGGTAGGCCGTCATTGTAAGTATTTGTTCTTAAAGGAAAAAAGAGGAGGGAGGAAGGGAAGCGCTGCTAAGGTACACAATAGTAGATTTTGGTAGACAGCAGGCTACCAACTGCCTAGCCAGTTGTAGCTCAATCTTGGGTGCAATGATCACGTTCCCGCACTGACTGACTGTGTGGAGGCTCATTGATTTAACGTTACGTTTGCCTACATGATACACTAGTAAAGTAATAAAATATATAGCTGTCGGCTATATTAGCCACGACTTACCTTTCTTTGTGCAGCTTCAAATGTCGAACAAAGCTCCATCTGTAATTTTCTTCCCGCATGTTTTGCAAGTTGCAATCCGTTTTTTGTTAATACAGCGTTGTCTTTATATCTGAAAATAATAATTTTGGGTATCATCTTTCCAAGGGCTCCATCTGAATTCACCCGCCGACGTTCCTCTGCACTGCCACGCACAACTTTTTCTCAGCTGGCACAATTTGATTGGCTGCTGTCCGATTCAAACTGTAAACCGTTAAATGAAGAGTTGATGAGCTGCACACTTTTTTAATAGCATCATTTTTAATATTTGGGTTTAGGGAGAGTATCAAGTCAGGTCGAGTCATAAGGCTCAAGGTCAAGTCACGTGTCATTGGTGTTAAAGTCAAAGTCGAGTTGCAAGTCATCATATTTGTGACTCGAGTCTGACTCGAGTCCAAGTCATGTGACTCGAGTCCACACCTCTGGTAGACAGAAGGTGCTCTTTGGTAAAAGGGGTAAATTGGTTATCAAAAAGAAAGGAGGACCAAGGGATTCTTCATATAATTCATTAAAATGCCTTTATTTGTATGGCATGTTCAGTGGAAACAAAGTTTTAAAAATCTGACGCGTTTCGGCTGCATGGCCTTTGTATTATAATGTCTTTGTACTCCCTGACAATGTCCTCTTTTGAACAGCTTTTTCCAATCCGCCCTAATTTGAAGAGGGAGTGGTTACAAAACTGATTGGACAACACCTAGTAAGCAGTACTATACACATTAAAAAGTGAAATACTGTAGATATGTCATCAAAAAATTCAACTCCAAGCTAGAAGCATCAGAATGCCTAGAAAGGTAGTTCTAACCTTAAATATGACTGGGAAAAGTGCCAAGAATAGGAAAGCAATCTATTTCATAGTACACTAGAACACAGTAAACATGGACAATAACAGTCTAAACATAGCTGAGGGCAATAGAGCAAAATGTCCACTAGATGACAGCAAATGGACCTATCACGACCCTACAGGAAAGGTGAGAAATTCATATCTTCATTTAAACCAGGGTACTTAGTGGCCTGTAGTTTGTAAATCCAAAAACGTTCCCTTTGGTTCAGCAGTTTAAGACGGTTCCCTTTTCTAATTGAGGCCAGAACATGATCAATACCCATAGCTTGTAGGGAGGCAGGGTTGCCATTGTGTAAGGACTTGTAGTGCCGTATGGCGTACTTGTGTTCCGCTAAGTGGTCTTGAAGGCGTCTCTTTGTCCGTCCAATGTAGAACACATTGCACTGTGGACATTCAAATCTGTAGATGACATAAGTGGTTTTGCAGTTAATGAAATGCTTGACGTGATACTCCATTTTAGAAGCTGTGTCAACAAAATACTTTATCTGTGCAATATTTCTGCAATGGTTGCATTTAGAAGAACCCTTGGGTTTGTCATCTAGCCAAGTTTTTTGAGAGTCACCAGGAAGATGGCTGTGGACACATTTGTCTTTTAGGGTAGGATATCTCTTAAAGCTTATGACTGGTGGTTCTGGGAAGACTTGGCGTAGTAGCATATTGCTTTGGATGATTCCCCAATTATTTTAATGTTCTCTGCTTCAGTGCTGTATTTTGTAACAAAGTGCACTCTCTCTGATGTATCACGAGGCACTCCCCTTCGCAACAAGTTCTCTCTGTCAAGTTGTCCGGCCCTTATACCTGCATCTTTCAGGACCTGAGCGCTGTAGCCCCGATTCAAGAAGCGATTCTGCAATTCAGCAGATTTGACACTGTTTCCTGATCCAAATTCTGCGGACTCTTTGGAATTGGCCATATGGAATGTTCTCTTTTAGCCTTTTGGGGTGAAAGCTGTCTGCCCTCCAGAATGTTATTCCCATCTGTAGGCTTCCTAAAGATTGATGTGTGCAAACAACCTTTGTCATTTTTTACTGATGTCAAGGTCCAAAAATGATTGTTATCCTTGCTGTACTCCGTCGTTAGTTTGATGTTAGGGTAAATGCTGTTAAGGTATTGGTGGAAGGAAATAAGTTCATCTTCTGAGCCGGACCAGAACAGGCAAACATCTTCAATATTGCGTCCCCACCATATAATACGGTCAAAGAACTGGTTATTAGAAGGATCCAAAATGAAGTCATTTTCTCATTTACCCAAGTACAAACCAGCATAGGAAGGGCTGTAGCAAGCTCCCATGGCACATCCTTTGACCTGTTTTAAAAATACGGTCCTGAAAGACAAAGATGTTATTATTAAAGATATACTTCTCCTTAATGCAACCGCTGTGTCAGATTTCAAAAAAGCTTTACGGAAAAAGCACACCATGCAATAATCTGAGTACAGCGCTCAGGCACCAAAACAAGCCATACAGATACCCGCCATGTTGTGGAGTCAACAGAAGTCAGAAATAGCATTATAAATATTCACTTACCTTTGATGATCTTCATCGGAATGCACTCCCAGGAATCCCAGTTCAACAATAAATGTTTGTTTTGTTCGATAAAGTCCATCATTTATGTCCAAATACCTCCTTTTTGTTCGCGCATTTAGTTCACAAATTCAAGAGGCGCAGGCACTTAGCCCAGACAAAGTCAAAAAAGTTATATTACAGTTCGTAGAAACATGTCAAACGATGTATAGAATCAATCTTTAGGATGTTTTTAACATAACTCTTCAATAATGTTTCAACCGGAGAATTCCTTTGTCTTTAGAAATGAAAAGGAACTCAGCTAACTCTCACGGCCGCACGCCTGACTGAGCTCATGGCATTCTGCCAGACACCTGACTCAAACAGCTCTTATTCTCTCCCCCTTCACAGTAGAAGCCTGAAACAATGTTCTAAAGACTGTTGACATCTAGTGGAAGCCTTAGGAAGTGCAATCGGACCAAATTTTACACTGTACATTGGATAGGCAAAGACTTGAAAACCTACAAACCTCAGATTGCCCACTTCCTGGTTGGATTTTTTCTCAGGTTTTTGCGTGCCATATGCGTTATTTTATACTCACAGACATCATTTAAACAGTTTTAGAAACTTCAGAGTGTTTTCTATCCAACTCTACTAATAATATGCATATCTTAGCTGCTGGGCCTGAGTAGCAGGCAGTTTACTCTGGGCAACTTATTCATCCAAGCTACTCAATACTGCCCCCAGCCATTAGAAGTTTTAAGAGTCCATTCAGTCAGTGAGACGATGAATTCTGTTAGAGGCATCTCAGTCTCAGGCCGGTTACTCAAGAAATGGTCCATTGCTGCCAATCCTTGTTCATGTTCAATGGTGGTGTATAGAGACTCCACATCCATGCTGACTAAAAAGGAATCTGTACCTATAATGGTCAATTCCTTAATTTTGTTTAACACATCTGTGGTATCTTGAAGATAGGCTGGGAGTGACGGCAGAAAAGTCTTAATAAAGTAATCAATGTATGTAGAGATGGGTTCTGTTCATGACCACTAATGACTGGTCTGCCTGGGGGGGTTTCAACATTCTTGTGGACTTCTGGAAGAAGATAAAAAGAAGCCATACGTGGACTGCCATTGAAAATAAATTTGAACGCATTGTCTGAAATGTAGCCATTCTACTTAGCTTCTGTGAGGATCCCTTTCAATTCAGTTTTTAGGTCCTCTGTAGGGTTGAAGGTAAGAGATTGGTGGAATTCATCATTATCTAATCGACGGTAGGCTTCTGTCACATATTTGTCTTTCCTCCACACTACTGTATCACCACCTTTGTCTGCTTTTTTTAACCACAATCGTCCATTTTTGGACAATGATTGAATTGCATCCCTCTCTGTCTTAGAAAGACTACGTTGTGTTTGGTTAGAGTCAATTTTACCCTTAAACAGATTCTCCACATCAAAATGTACCTTCTTGACAAATGTATTTAGTGTGACATTCTGGACGATGGGACAAAAGGTGGACTTGGGCATAAAAGGTGTTTTTGAGGGCACAGAAACTGCCTGACCAGAGACACTGGTGTCTGTAGTTGGAGAGATGTTTTGCTTGTACCAGGCCTTCAGATGTAGATCTCTGAAGAATTCTTAACTGACTTGCCTAGTTAAATAAAGGTTAAATCATTTTTTAAAATTAAAATCCCCCAATTGCTCAGTTGGCCGGGTGGCCAGCTCTAGGAAGAGTCTTGGTGGTTCCAAACTTCTCCATTTAAGAATGATGCAAGCCACTGTGTTCTTGGGGATCTTCAATGCTGCAGAAATGTTTTTGTACCCTTCTCCAGATCTGTGCCTCGACACAATCCTGTCTCGGATCTCTACGGACAATTCCTTCGACCTCATGGCCGAAGGCTGTAATGCCTTATATAAAACTGAAATACCTTATTTACAGAAGTATTCAGGCCCTTTGCTATGAGACTTGAAATTGAGCTCAGGTACATCCCGTTTCCATTGATCATCCTTGAGATGTTTCTACAACTTGACTGGAGTCCACCTGTGGTAAATTCAATTGATTGGACATGATTTGGAAAGGCACACACACACCTGTCTATAGAAGGTCCCACAGTTGACAGTGCATGTCAGAGAAAAAATGTGGAAAAGTCAAGGGGTCTAAATACTTTCCCAATGCACTGTATCTAAACCTTTTCATAAGAGATTTTGATTGAATGGGGTAATTAATGTAATTTATAGGGAAAAATCTATACATGGATCCAATATTCTACTTTATACTAATACTGCATACTTTACTGTACTTACAAAGACATGTCAATGTTTTACACTAAAAGGGAATCACCTTTTTTTTAAATGAGAAAGCAGTTACTTTTTCTTCCATAGAAGTTTATGAACTAATTACATAACAGGGTGTGCAATGTGTGTATTGTCTACAGTATCCATTATTTCCTTCAGATTTTCATTGTACATATTTAGAAATTATATGCAGAGATGTAAACTGGTTTTGGATGATTATTTTCAGATTGAACGTTTTAAAATGTTGTCTTGTTGTTTTTAAGATTGAGAGTCTTTGGCCAAGTTTGCCTAATGCATAGTGGACACAATGTAGTAATTTTGTCAATGACTAGTTTCTGATTAAAATGGAGAGGAGTTATCTCAGAGGAGTCAACATTTACGTCTCACTCATATCTTCACTGAGGGACATGAGACAATTCATTGTCAGTACAGTTACAGTTGAAGTAAGAAGTTTACAGAAACTTAGGTTGGAGTCATTAAAACTCGTTTTTCAATCCCTCCACAAATTTCTTGTTAACTAGTTTTGGAAAGTCGGTTAGGACATCTACTTTGTGCATGACATACATAATTTTTCAAACAATAGTTTACAGACAGATTATTTCACTTATAATTGACTGTATCACAATTCCAGTGAGTCAGAAGTTTACATACACTAAGTTGACTGTGCCTTTAAACAGCTTGGGAAATTCCAGAAAATGATATCATGGCTTTAGAAGCTTCTGATAGGTTAATTGACATAATTTGCATCAATTGGAGGTGTACCTAGTGGATGTATTTAAAGGCCTACCTTCAAACTCAGTGCCTCTGCTTGACATCATGGGAAAATCAAAAGAAAACAGCCAAGATTTCAGAAAAAAAATTGTAGACCTCCACATGTCTGGTTCATCCTTGGGAGCAATTTCCAAACGTCTGAAGGTACCATGTTCATCTGTACAAACAATGGTACGCAAGTATAAACACTATGGGACCACACAGCCCTCATACCGCTCAGGAAGGAGACGTGTTCTGTCTCCTAGAGATGAACGTACTTTCGTGCGGAAAGTGCAAATCAATCCCAGAACAACAGCAAAGGACCTTGTGAAGATGGTGGAGGAAACCGGTACAAAAGTATCTATATCCACAGTAAAACGAGTCCTATATCAACATAACCTGAAAGGCCGCTAGGCAAGGAAGAAACCACTGTCCAAAACCGCCATAAAAAAGCCAGACTACGGTTTGCAACTGCACATGGGGACAAAGATCATACTTTTTGGAGAAATGTCCTCTGGTCTGATGAAACAAAAATAGAACTGTTTAGCCGTAATGACCATTGTTATGTTTGGAGGGAAAAGGGGGAGGCTTGCAAGCCGAAGAACAACATCCCAACCGTGAAGCACGGGGGTGGCAGCATCACGTTGTGGGGGTGCTTTGCTGCAGGAGGGACTGGTGCATTTCACAAAATAGATGGCATCATGAGGATGGAAAATTATGTGGATATATTGAAGCAACATCTCAAGACATCAGTCAGGATGTTAAAGCTTGGTTGCAAATGGGTCTTCCAAATGGACAATGACCCCAAGCATACTTCCAAAGTTGTGGCAAAATGGCTTAAGGACAACAAAGTCAAGGTATTGGAGTGGCCATCACAAAGCCCTGACCTCAATCCTATAGAACATTTGTGTGCAGAACTGAGAAAGCGTGTGTGAGCAAGGAGGCCTACAAACCTGACTCAGTTACACCAGCTCTGTCAGGAGGAATGGGCCAAAATTCACCCAACTTATTGTGGGAAGGTTGCGGAAGGCTACCCAAAACGTTTGACCCAAGATAAACAATTTAAAGGCAATGCTACCAAATACTAATTGAGTGAATGTAAACTTCTGACCCACTTGGAATGTGATGAAAGAAAGAAAAACGGAAATAAATCATTTTCTCTACTATTATTCAGAAATTTCACATTCTTAAAATAAAGTGGTGATCCTAACTGACCCAAGACAGGGAATTTTTATGAGGATTAAATGTCAGGAATTGTGAAAAACTGAGTTTAAATGTATTTGGCAAAGGTGTATGTAAACTTCTGACTTCAACTGTACATACTATTTTCCACAGGTGGGTTCCCTGGGTAGACATCACAATGAACCACATTGCAAGTTGGATTTATGTTGTTGTAAAGTTGAATTCAATGTTGTGAGTCGCACATTGTAACCATTTGGGGAGTACAGTCAGTTCAGTCCAATATGAAAGGTTGTTATGAAATATAATCAAGAGAAACAAATAGAGAAAAGGTCCTTTCATTATTCTCTGTGAGATGGGCTTGTTGCTCAGCCTACAGCCGTCTAACTGATTCCCCAAAGCACTGTTTAGAAATGCGGTCTTGGTAATTTGGAGAGTGGGCGTCATCACTGCTTGTTAGTTGAACCAGTAATTGGAGTCTGTGCTGGCAATTGGTGGGAGGTGGGGGGCGGGAGCAGTGGTACGCTGTGGTCCTCTAAGGGGCTATAGCTTTGGAATAGTGTTGTACAGAAAGCATACCATTATCATAATGCTTGTCCAGGACTGACACCCTTCCTTTTCTTTTTTCATCAGTCCATACGACAAAATAGTTTTTTAGGTAACGTTTTCATTGTCCCATTTCAATGTTATTGCTGTATATTATGATAATCTACTCACCATTCTACACCACCAGTTGCTTCCTCAGTTAGTGTTTTTTTTCAGTTGTTTCTTGGAAAATAAACCACCTCCTACCAAGAAGACACATATCACACAGTCATTTACTTGTCAACTGTAGGCCTACTTGTCAACTACAGCTATCATGCTTCCTTCAGGATGAATATTTAATCAGTGGATAAATCCCATTAAATATGAGCTCTTTCTCATTAATGTGTCAGGTGGACCATAAACCACCTCCTACAAACCATCTAATTAGCGTGCCAAACACACAGATACATACCTCCAATGGAGTTAGAGGGAGTCCATCATTTTGGGGGGGGGGGGGGGGGGGGGGTTTGTTCAGTGTTAACTGATGTCTGTAAACAGCATACATTCCCCCAATGTGTCACACTGTTTCTAAGTGCTCGGCCAGCTATTATATAAGGAGGCTTGATTTTAGGATAGTTGCATGTTTGAAAATTAATTAGGCCGACCTATCTATTCTTGATCATAAGAACTACTGGTGTCCAGTGTTCCAATGTCAATACTATGTCCCTTTTGTGCTCTGTGGCTCCTCGTGGCTATCAGATTCTCTCAAACATATGTAATTATAGCCAACATCTCTGTGCCTGAAGCTATTTCATGATTTAAAAACAGTAACTTGACATTTACATCATTTCTTGTGTCCCAACATAACTGTGGCAAGTCATGACAGCTGCTTCTGCTCTTGGATCCGTGACATACTGACCTATTCCTGTGTGGTTGCCCTGCTGCTTTGAGTTGACTAACTTTGAGTTTCATTTGTTTTCCAATGAAAAACAAAACATTGGACAATGGACATATAGCTTAAAGTTAAACCACAGACTTCTGTGGATGAAACAGATATATTTTTTTAGATAATATATTTTTATATTGCACATAGAAACAGCAAGACGGTGGTGAAGTTGGTTCGATTTTTAGGTGATAACTCATTAGTGGTGAGTGCAACAATGCGTTCAGGTCAGGTGCCAAACGGGCAGACTGAGCGCTCGCACATGCTCATCCGATGGAATCTCTAGCATCGCAAAATTCTCTCCAACTTGAAAGTTGATGGTAGGCATACACAGGTGAGTTAGCCATGAAGATAAAGTAGGCTATTTGGCAGCCTTCCACTAGAACATGGCTAACATTTCGAATATAAATTAAAGCTGCAAAATGTAACTTTTTGAGTGATCTGACCAAATTCACATAGAAATTTGAGTTATACATCTCATTCTCATAGAAAGCAAGTCTAAGAAGTGGTAGATCTTTTCTATGTGAGTTATTTCTATGCTTCCCCTTCTTTAGTTTAGATTTTGCGGTTTTGTACACAATACAATATTTTTGGTTATTGAAAATATATTTCACAGCGGTTTGGATGGTACAATGATTCTCTACACTATACATTGCTTGTTTTGTCACAAACTGAAATTAAGGGTACTATTAGAATTTTTGCAACCAAGACATGGCAGAGCGATTTCTGCATTTTACACCTTTAAATGAAACATACCATAAGAGATACAATAGCAATGGAGTCCTTTATATACTTCCACAGAGTCAGATGAACTCGTGGGTACCATTTGTATGTCTCTGCGTCCATATGAAGGAAGTTAGGGATAGTTTCTCAAGCCAATGCTTCAAGTCATTGCGCTACAGCTAGTTAGTTTTTTAAAAATATATATACATTTGCCAAATGTTCTAAAAAACAGTTTCTGCTTTGTCATTATGGGGTATTGTGTGTAGATTGATGAGGGAAAAAAATATTTTATCAATTTAAGAATAAGGCTTTAATCTAACAAAATGTGAAAAAAGTTAAGAGGTCTGAATCCTTTCCGACGTCACTGTATATACAAAAGTATGTGGACATCCCTTCAAATTAGTGGGTTTGGCAATGTCAGCCACACCCGTTGCTGACAGGTGTATAAAATCGAGCACACAGCCATGCAATCTCCATAGACAAATATTGGCAGTAGAATGGCCTTACTGAAGAGCTCAGTGACTTTCAACGTGGCACTGTCATAGGATGCCACCTTTCCAACAAGTCAGTTTGTCAAATTTCTGCCCTGCTAGAGATGCCCCGGTCAACTGTAAGTGCTGTTATTGTGAAGTGGAAACGTCTAGGAGCAGCAACGACTCAGCCACAAAGTGGTAGGCCACACAAGCGCACAGAACTGGATATCCGAGTGCTGAAGCGTGTAGTGTGTAAAAATCATATGTCCTCGGTTGCAACACTTACTACCGAGTTCCAAACTGCCTCTGGAAGCAATAACTGTTAGTCGAGAGCTTCATGAAATGGGTTTCCATGGCAGAGCAGCCGCACACAAGCCTAAGATCACCATGCGCAATGCCAAGCGTCAGCTAGAGTGGTGTAAAGCTCGCTGCCATTGGACTCTGGACCAGTGGAAACGCGTTCTCTGGAGTGATCACCATCTGGCAGTCCAATGGACGAATCTGGGTTTGGTGGATGCCAGGAGAACGCTACCTGCCCCAATGCATAGTGCCAACTGTAAAGTTTGGTGGAGAAGGAATAATGGTATGGGGCTGTTTTTCATGGTACAGGCTAGGCCCCTTAGTTCCAGTGAAGGGAATTCTTAACACTACAGCATACAATTACATTATAGACAATTCTGTGCTGTTCTAACTTTGTGGCAACAGTTTGAGGAAGTCCCTTTCCTGTTTCAGCATGACAATGTCCCCGTGCACAAAGCAAGGTCCATACAGAAATTATTTGTCAAGATCGGTGTGAAGAACTTGACTGGTCTACACAGAGCCCTGACCTCAACGCCATCGGACACCTTTGGGATGAATTGGAACGCCGACTACGAGCCAGGCCTAATCACCCAATATCGTTGCCCAACCTCACTAATGCTCTTGTGGCTGAATGGAAGCAAGTCCCCACAGCAAAGTTGCAACATCTAGTGGAAAGCCTTCCCAGAAGAGTGGAGGCTGTTATAGCAGCAAAGGAGGGACCAACTCCATATTAATGCCCAGGATTTTGCATTGAGATGTTTGATGAGCAGGTGTCCACATACTTTCGGCCATGTAGTGTACCTTCATCAATAGGCGCTAAAGGTAGTTAGCACTAGTAATGGGTTAGTCTACTACTAAGCCTACAGTAGGCCTATGTTTAGATACTTGTTTTGTCTTTTATTTACAGTTGAAGACTACTGAGGGGTCTATTGATGTCTAAGCACTGTGGGAGGTGTCTTCTTTTCTGGTGAGTTATGGATGTTGTTTGTTGAGTGCCTGGTTGAGTGGGGTTACAATTGTGAGTCTTGGGAATGACCTGATGCCTTTTTTGTGGGCACAACAATTTCTAAATTTTTATCCTCCCCTTTAAAACTATTAATGTTTTTCTGGTTGGGGAAAAATCTCTTCATGGTATGGGGAGAGGGTTGCCACAATATCACCACACTGTCCTGATGAAACTCTGAGAAGTTGGGAGAAAAGAGAGAATTAGAGGAGGGAAAAGGTTACTGTTGCAGAGCATGTCATTATTGTCAGAGTAAGGATAGGTCATGATTCATTGTGGATGGCCAAAGAATGTGCACAAGTTCTGATGCCAACTCAGCCAGCAGAAGTCCAGATCAGACCTGCTGAAGCTAGAATTCAAAAAGTCATGGAACATTTACGACAGTATTATTACTCCAGCATAGACACTTAAAACATCATGTACATGAGTTGTTTTCATTGTTTACCCTGAAAGAGCTTTCACCAGCTTTTCCCCATTAGAAGTTAGATATTCAATTATGACAATATTCCGAATGACTGGTTTAATTGCAGAGTACCACTATAGTTTAGTTGTTGTGGTTTTGAATATGTTTGAATAATAACAGCTTTTGCTACTTTTCAAGCCTGAAATATAATTTTAAAACAATATGAGTCTGTTTCAGCCAATTGTCCCCAAGAAGGTTGGTGAAATGTCATCCTCATCTGAGGTTTGCGCTTTTTCTATGGTCATCCTTGCTCCTAAAGTCGGAGAGTAAGCATGTGGTTAGTTTAGACAGTGGTTTATGTAGACCTTCTGTTTTCTACTGGGTAGATGCTAACTGAAGTGTCGGACCCAATGTCATGCTCTGAGCCACTGTGGTTGGACTGATGCCATTGCCTCGTTTATGATCACTTGTATTTTTCATCACAACAATTAGGGTTGTCAAAAACACAGTGATAGTTGAAGAATTTCAGTTTTAGATTATGAGAAGGAAGTCTACATTTTCCAGCACTGTGAAAGTAGTCGTCACAGTCTTCTGTCTACATTCCAATGATCTTTTAGATCTACAGTGCATTCAGAAAGTATTAAGACCACATTTTGTTACATTACAGCCTTATTCTAAAATGGGTTGAATGTTTTTTTCCCCCTCATCAATCTACACACAATAACCCATAATGACAAAGCAAAAACAGGTTTTTAGACATTTTTGCAAATGTATAAAAATAAATAATGAAATATCACATTAGTGTTCAGCCTTTACTCAGTACTTTGTTAAAGCACCTTTGGCAGCGATTAAAGCATTGAGTCTTCTTGGGTATTACATTTACATTTAAGTCATTTAGCAGACGCTCTTATCCAGAGCGACTTACAAATTGGTGCATTCACCTTATGATATCCAGTGGAACAACCACTTTACAATAGTGCATCTAACTCTTTTAAGGGGGGGGGGGGGGGGGGGGGGGTTAGAAGGGTTACTTTATCCATGGGTATGATGCTACAAGCTTGGCACACCTGTATTTGGGGAGTTTCTACCATTCTTCTCTGCAGATCATCTCAAGCTCTGTCAGGCTGGATGGGGAGAGTTGCTGCACAGCTATTTTCAGGTCCCTCCAGAGATGTTTGATCAGATTCAAGTCCGGGCTCTGGCTGGGCCACTCAAGGACATTCAGAGACTTGTCCCGAAGCCCCTCCTGCATTGTCTTGGCTGTGTGCTTAGGCTCATTGTCCTGTTGGAAGGTGAACCTTCGCCCCAGTCTGAGGTCCTGAGCACTCTGGAGCAGGTTTTCATCAAGGATCTCTCTGTACTTTGCTCCGTTCAACTTTGCCTCGATCCTGACTAGTCTCCCAGTCCCTGCCGCTGAAAGCATCCCCACAGCATGACGCTGCCACCACCATGCTTCAATGTAGGGATGGTGCCAGGTTTCCTCCAGACGTGACACTTGGCATTCAGGCCAAAGAGTTCAATCTTGGTTTCATCAGATCAGATAATCTTGTTTCTCATGGTCTGAGAGTCCTTTAGGTGTCTTTTGGCAAACTCCAAGTGGGCTGTCGTGTGCCTTTTACTGAGGAGTGGCTTCCTTCTGGCCACTCTACCATAAAGGCCTGATTGGTGGAGTGCTGCAGAGATGGTTGTCCTTCTGGAAGGTTCTTCCATCTCCACAGAAGAACTCTGGAGCTCTGTAAGAGTGACCATCGGGTTCTTGGTCACGTCCTTGACCAAGGCCATTCTCCCCCTATTGCTCAGTTTGGCCCTGCGGCCAGCTCTAGGAAGAGTCTTGGTGGTTCCAAACTTCTCCCATTTAGAATGATGGGGGTCACTGTGTTTTTGAGGACTTTCAATGCTGCAGAAAATGTTTTTGTACCCTTCCCCAGATCTGTGCCTTGACACAATCCTGTCTCAGTTCTACGGACCATTTCTTCAACCTCATGGCTTGGTTTTTGCACTGTCAACTGTGGGACAGGTGTGTGCCTTTCCAAATCATGTCCAATCAATTGAATTTACCACAGGTGGACTCCAATAAAATTGTAGAAACATCTCAAGGATGATCAATGGAGACAGGATGCACCTGAGCTCAATTTTGAGTCTCATAGGAAAGGGTCTGAATACTTTTTTATAATAATAATAAATGTGCATAATAAATGTGCAAAAATTATGTTTGTTTTTTTGCTTTGTCATTATGGGGTATTGTCTATAGATTGATGAGGGGGAAAAAACGATTTAATCAATTTTAGAATAAGGCTGTAATGTAACAAAATGCGGAATAAGGGAAGGGGTCTAAATGCTTTCAGAATGCACGGTATCTATTTCATAATGGATATGTTAGGCCAATGTGTTCTTGATCAAAAAAATAATTTTTACCACAATTTAAAATCATACAACAACATATTCTTTGGCCTTTGATATCTTTGACCACAGAAACAGTTGGGAGAGAAACAATAACAAGACAAAAACAAGACAAAAAGAGTATTCTACATCTGTTCTATGCACATTCAGCATTTATGTGGTCAAACCATATGTCAATGGGTCAACGGCTGGTTACCCCAAGACCGGGGGATGTGGAGGATTTGTGCAACAGACATTTAATTACCACACTCTTTGAAAGAAAAATACAAAGCCATTGCAGAATGCCTGCTGACTACACTCCGATGAAAGTATGTAACGAGTCTCTCTCCTCCATTTAAAGTCCAATAAGAAAAAAAGTATTGGAAAACAGCTTTATTATCTAACTCCAGCTGTGTGGTTATTATTGGTGAGATGTTGGTCTCCCTGATGGCTTCCCTTGGCAGTCAGCTCTACCTGTGTTACCTGGTCAGGGAGGTGTGTGTGTGTGTGTGTGTGTGTGTGTGTGTGTGTGTCTCTCTCTCTCTCTCTCTCTCTCTCTCTCTCTCTCTCCTCTCTCTCTCTCTCTCTCTCTCTCTCTCTCTCTCTCCTCTCTCTCTCTCTCTCTCTCTCTCTCTCTCTCCTCTCTCCTCTCTCTCTCTCCTCTCTCTCTCTCTCTCTCTCTCTCTCTCTCTCTCTCTCTCTCTCTCTCCTCTCTCTCTCTCTCTCTCTCTCTCTCTCTCTCTCTCTCTCTCTCTCTCTCTCTCTCTCTCTCTCTCTCTCTCTCTCTCTCTCTCTCTTAGGAGAAAAACCACTCAGAACAGATGCCCCTCAAAGCCATAGAGCAAGGGGCTTGCAACGTTTAAAGCATAGACTCTTGCTTATAACTTGGACATAATTGTTTTTTGGGATGGGTCGTTTGAACACGGGTCGTTTTGTGTTTCTGTTCAATAAAGGGTAATTTCCATGTAAAAGGATCCATGAGCGCCAACATCTGAAGTTCATAGGAGCATGTCAAATTGGGTGTCAATTTTGCCATCAGAACAGCCTCAATTCGTTTGGTCATGGACTCTACAAGGTGTCGAAAGCGTTCCACAGGGATGCTGGCCCATGTTGACTCCAATGCTTACCAGGTTTTCAGATCTTAAGTTTCTTGACAATTTCTCGCACGGAATAGCCTTAATTTCTCAAAACAAGAATAGACTGACGAGTTTCAGAAGAAAGTTCTTTGTTTCTGGCCATTTTGAGCCTGTAATCAAACCCACAAATGCTGATGCTCCAGATACTCAACTAGTCAGTTTATTGCATCTTTAATCAGCACAACAGTTGTCAGCTGTGCTAACATAATTACAAAAGGGTTTTCTAATGATGAATTAGCCTTTTAAAATGATTAACTTGGATTAGCTAACACAACGTGCCATTGGAACACAGGAGTGATGGTTGCTGATAATGGGCCTCTGTTCACCTATGTAGATATTCCATAAAAGATCAATTTGATGTTATTTTAATGGACAAAAAAATGTGCTTTTCTTTCAAAAACAAGGACATTTCTAAGTGACCTCAAACTTTTGAACGGTAGTGTATGTTTCATAAGTTTGGACAGCACAGTACAGTAGAGTGGAGCAACTAAACTTTACATTTTTTACATTTTACATTTTAGTCATTTAGCAGACGCTCTTATCCAGAGCGACTTACAGTAGAGTGCATACATTTTTATTACATTTTACATACTGAGACAAGGATATCCCTACCGGCCAAACCCTCCCTAACCCGGACGACGCTATGCCAATTGTGCGTCGCCCCACGGACCTCCCGGTTGCGGCCGGCTGCGACAGAGCCTGGGCGCGAACCCAGCCCAGCCTGGGCGCGAACCCAGAGACTCTGGTGGCCACTGCGCCACCCGGGAGGTCTTTACTTGTCTATACTGTCTATACTGTACTGTACTGAACTCTACTGTACTTAACTATACTTTACTTGACTATACTGTACTGAACTCTACTCTACTGTACTTAACTATACTTTACTTTACTGTGCTGTGCTTTACTGTACTGTACTCTAATGAGCTCTACTGTGCTGTACTTTGATGTCCAAACTTGTGAAACATACTGTAGATGTTTATGGTTCAGATTTAATCCAGTCCAGACCAACCAAATTTGGTGGTGGAGCTCATTAAAATAATAGCAAGCGTGTAGAATACCCACATACGCAGAGAAGGGTATTGAATATTTCTACCTTTATGTTAGGATACATCACCATGAAGAGAATGACATTCATATCCATAATTATGCATTTCTGTGTAGTACAAATAATGGACCTATGATGAAATTATGTTACCGCAATTCAGTTACCGGGTGTAAATCCACTTCACCAAGATTTTTTCAAACTCAAGTTGTCAATGTCATAGCTGACCCCCTTTCTGCAGACATCTTTGAATCTTATTTCAGAGCAAATATTTAACAGGGTTTTTGAAAAACTTGGTCACATACTGTAAACTGAGGGAGATTTGACTGAAATTCTGTCACCAAACTTTGAATCTCCACATAGGTCTTCCAGTGAATGTGTTTTTGTAGAATGGTCAGTGTCAATTCTTAAAAGTAGTCCTTGTGCATAGAGTTGTATAGTTTGTTAAATTTGAAATCAATGTTTTTGTTTTGCATACATTTTAAGTGACATCTTAAAAGTTAAAAGTGGAATTGCCCAAAGGTCAGCCTATATGTCTCTTTAGGATGATTTTCCCAAATGTGTACTTGATATACTATTCAAGTATGTGAATGTGTGTGTCCATGTGTCTGTGTGTGGGTTAGTACAGCTGGCATTGGGGAGGCAGTCTAGCAGCCTGTGGTGGGGGTGGTGTCTGTATGGTCTGGAATGAGTGTGTGTGTGTGTGTGTGTGTGTGTGTGTGTGTGTGTGTGTGTGTGTGTGTGTGTGTGTGTGTGTGTGTGTGTCTGCAGTTGGCTGCTGGTGTCCTAATCCTCCTGGTTTTACCCACTCTCTTCAGGCTATCCAATCTCTCTGAGAGCCTCACAGGGAGTAAGGGAAGGATGAGAGACAGGGAGATGCCGGGGAGGGTTGGAAGTTGTGTGTCAGTGACTCCTGCCTGACTGTGAGACTGTAGAGTTGTGCTGAGTGTCCGTGCTTCACTGTATCGTTACATCTGGCTCTCTCCATGGAGCTCCCCAGCATCACACATATGGGTGGCAAGGCAGCAGACAACTCTGTCAAATGGCAGCTGTGCTATGACATGACGGCCAAGACCTGGTGGATGGTGAGTACAAATGGAAATTATTTTAGATTTTTCTTCAATGGTGCTCGTTTGAACTATTCCTGAAATCATAATGTGTTTTGCCATGGTCTGCCGCTTTCGTTAAAACTACGGTTAAAAATGAAAATAAAAAGTTGGGTGTTATATCTGACAGCTCATTGAATATTTTGGTACATCCAGATGTGTTTCAGTTCTGTAGGTTACACATTTATTAACATTTAAACAACAATGACATTACACATCTCCATTATTCGTAATATCCTTGTTTGGTGTGTATCGTATTCCCAAAAACTGTTGGAACAGGATTAACAAATTGTTAGGCCTAGACTAATTGTTTATACTTCAACTGAATTTTGGGATGCTAATGTCATACAAGTGGACAAAGCAACAGTGAGTGAGAATGTCTTTACTAACATCATGAACTTCACTGTGCTGTCATGTGCAAACATACAGAACTCTGTGCTTTGCAAATATAGAGTTTGTATCTCAGTTTCTGGGGCCACCAATCACCTTAGTTCATAGCTCGTGCTGAGTCAATTTCATAATAGTTTATATTCTATATTATGAAAGTCAGTGTGTTGATGAATCTTCACAAACATGTGGGCAGCAGGTGTCCCCATGTCTTCAGAGATGTTACATGCATCACTACACACAAACAGTACACAGTCAACTAATAGAGATGGTAGTTGCACTGTAGTTCATCGATTGATTACTGGTGAATCATTATCACACAACACGTGTACAAAATATCAACTAAAATCTCTATTTCAGTATTTGTTTCGGGGAAAACAATTAACACTGCTTGTTTCATCACTATAATTTACAGATGCAGAATATACTAGGCAAAGGTTTTTCTATTGACATAAATGCATGACATCTCTCTTCGTGAGAAATGCTCTTGCAACTGATCAGCTGAAAAAGATCTGTTTGCTTACATTATCATGTAGATCATAAGTACTAGCAAGCTGATTCCCAAAACCACCCTGATGCACACATTCACACATTTCCTCATGTTATGTTGTTGTGTTAGCTCAACTGTGACCAATCTGTGTTGAGCGTCTGTCTATATTGTATTACATACACTGTCAAATGCAGTCGGCCACAGACACTTTCTTTTCTATCCCAACATTTTGGAGAAAGGAGAAGAAGAGAAATATACTGTAAATCTATACACAAAAACTCACGTCTCGTGTTCAGTTTCAGTAAGAGCGGACTACATCCTCACTGTAGTGATGTGAACCTTGTCACAATTTGGTAATGATATACAATATCAAATAGTTATGTAAATAATCTAGTTCTCAAGTTTTCTAGTTTTTGTTAAGTTGTTATTATTATGCTGAGTCTATACCATATCATTCTTACTGTGCTATGCGAATCCACTTCACAATATTCATACATTCTACAGTATATCACTTAATTTACTGTATAGTAATATCTGTCCCACTCTTTTCCGCTCTCAGACAGTTTCCTCCAGAATGGTCTGTAGTTTCTTAATGTCCAAGTTCCCACTTTTGCTTATTTATTCATCTATAATGAATAGTTTTTTTCTCCTTTTTCTCCCATGTAACAAAGGTGATTGCTATTCTCCCACTCACTCTCTCTTTCCTCATTAGCCACCCGCACTTTTCTTTAAATTAGCTTGGCAATTAAGACTTGCTACGAGGCCTAACTAATAACTAATCAAAATGCTGTTCACTATGAGAAAGTAGCTGTCTCACTAACTGGTGTTTCGCGCGTTATTTTTTTTTATCAACAAAAGCTGCTTGAGTTACCTTTTTGATCCTGCCTGTTTGTGTGCAGAGCAGTTTGTTGCCATCATCCTGGAAGTACCCTTTTCGAAAACATAGAATCTAAATTGCGTGCACACCGCCTTGTTTCTCAATTCATCAGATGTTTTATTTTTCCAACTGCACATATGAAAAGCCTTTAGAGCTTCTGATGAGTTTAGTCCTTCTCTCTTAATGGGAATCTGGCCTATATGATTCATTCTCTTCATTCAATAATAAAGTCTCCTGAGGTACCCAGCATATGTCTATGTGACAGTTACAATAAACCGGCACTGTTATTGCTGAAGAATGACAAGGGGTTTAGGTTTGTTGAATGGTCTCAGTCCACAGCCATCTCTAACTGAGGCTGAGCACAAACCACTGTCCTGCCCTAATGGCCTGTTTCTTTACCTTTTGAATAACAAACTCATGCCCAAACAGCCGTTATGCCCAGTTGTATGCATGTCTGTGTACTACTGGAGCTTCCTGTTCCCCCATGCAAACCTCTGGCCAGGATCATTAGGAGTGGAGGAGAGTGGGCGACATATGTTGGACTGGCTTGTGGTTTTGTAAAAGGCAGTAAAGCCGGAAAAAAGGAGTTCCGCTTCCAAAAGGGGAGACACAACAAAAAGTCATTTGGATCAATTTCTAAATTAGGGATGTAAGGATGTTCCATCCTTCGTGTTTTCATTCAGCACAAACCTTATGTCACTGTTTACTGCACATGCATTTTTACATAGAAGTTTACCATTGGGGATGTGCTGAGCGCAAAGCTTGTCATGGAAAATAGAAGTGGACTACTGTGATATTCCAAATTGGCCTTGATTTACTTTGAAATGAAAGTTTGAATAACGTCTTTCAGTTGACAGATACTTGATAGTCCTATTGCCAAAGTCTCTTGCCTCTGTGTTATGTAAACATGTCCCAACTACCAATGTTTACATTTTTGATTCAGTCAAATCTGATCTACACCATGCTTAAGGGAAACAAAATAAAAATCCTTAATCAAAGAAACATCTCTTCAGAATGTAGGATTTCCAAAAGTAGGGGCCAAATGGTGGGAGGGGATTAGTGTTGGCTGTAATGTGTAATGGGTTTGGGAAATTAAATACCAACATTCACATGACCAAAAGTTTGATGGACTTCAGGCTCACACAGCATTACGCTATAGTTGCAGCTCAGTGAAAATCCAAATTTGGGCTGGGATTTAAGACCCCTACTGTGCCACTCTGGAGGAATCCCTCCAAGTTCCTTATCACTCTGGCAGTTAACTTATAAACATATTAATGACAGACTTCTTTAAGGCCTTTGCATCTAACTTAAAGAAGTGTTAACGACAGTTTATTCTCAGGGCCTGTACTGTATGTCGTTTAGTACAAGGGTTTGTGTTGAATTACTCAGTGATGATTGAATAATGAATGGCAACATGAAAGAGGTCTTGTACTGTAACTCAGCTGTAAGTGTAATTTGGTTAAATAATATTTTGAACGGTGCATTAGAGGCCTTTGATTGTACTCCTGAAGTCTTTGTCTATATTGTCCAGTCAGTGCTTTCAAATGCCGGATGTTGGTATGAGCCAATTTAAAAAAAAATGTACCCAATAATGTAAAGTGCAGCTGGCTGGGTGATAGGAGAAGGAAGGAGATCCTAAGAGGTACCACATTGTCTTCACTGGCTATTATCAGAATGTTGAGAGAGAGAGCTAGAGAGAGAGAGAGACTTTCACTGTTGACCGCCTTACCAGACAAGTGTCTGTACACTGTGTTGCTCTGCAACCAACTCACCAGCATGACACAGCTCACAAATTGTTTTGCTTGCATCATTGTCCAGCGGTGCAGTGTGAATTTAGAACAATGTGCGTTATGCTAGCATACTGTACGTGTCTGTCTTTTTACATCCCGACCTCATTAAAGATTCCTCTGGGTGCTGCCGTTCACCACAGAGGGCAGTAAAATATCCCTACGCTGGTGAATCTCCTTCCTCAGCACTTCTCTTATCCTCTGGGGGAGCAGAGAGTCAGCCCTGGGATTGTGGTTCCTAGCCATGACTTCCGACGCCTGGAAACTAACATGAATTATTCTGAGAACCAGAGGCTTCTGCAACAAGGCTAACATTAGGGGAAAAGAATGGTCATTCGACAAAATGGTAATGTTCATTTTTCTGCTTTGACATGCTATTCCGACTGATAGGGGGAGCTGGCATGACAAAATACGATATTGTTACTAGCTTCTCTTTATTGATAAAAAAAATTATAACTTTAAACCAAACACATCGGACACTTCCAAAAAAAAAACTTCCTGACATCGCCTTCGAAGGACTAGAAGATGCTGGACGAGGATGCACTGTTTTCTTGATTAACTCATAATTAACAGCCTGGAGAAGCACAGAAAGGGCCATCTTTAAACTGCAAATTATCCCTCTATTTCAGTTTCTCTGCAAATCGGCCAGTATAATCCTCACACCATCTGTGCTATCAGATCTTAAGGATGCACGCAATGTTGTGGCAATCCTTCCTAGTTACTGTACACTATATCCCATGTTATCCTTCTTTCTCTGGTCTGTCTTGGCTTCACTCGGGCAGCACTCTGTGCTAAGTAACATGGTGTCTGTAAGACAGAAGTACATACTTTCAGGACATACTGTAAAAAAAATACACTGTTGTATTCAATTGATTTTGATCATGACACAGACACAATATCTAACATTCTATATGATCTACATATACTGTATTAATTAAAAGTGACATGATGAAAGTACATTGGCATCTTTGTTCTGTAAGACGTTACTGGTTATTTGCTTATCAGTAGTATTGTTATGAAAATAATGAAAACGGGTGTTCTATTCAGCTGGTTCGCCCAGATGATCAGTCAGTTGCTTTTGATCATATGCACTGAGTGTACAAAACATGAAGAAAACCTGCTGTGACCTAGACTGATCAGGTGAAATCTATGCTCCCTTATTGATGTCACTTGTCAAATCCACTTCAAACAGTGTAGATGAAGGGGAGGAGACAGGTTAAAGAAGGGTTATTAGACAATCGAGACATGAATTGTGCATGTGTGCCATTCAGAGGCTGAATGGGCAAGACAAAATGTTTAAGTGTCTTCGAACAAGGTATAGTAGTAGGTGTCAAGAACTGCAATGCTGCTGGGATTTTCATGCTCAACAGTTTCCCATATGTATCAAGAATGGTCCACCCCCCAAAGGACATCCAGCCAACTTGACACAATTGTGGGAAGCATTGGAGTCAACATGGAACTCTTTTGACACCTTGTAGAGTCCATACCCTGACAAATTGAGACTTTTCTGAGGGCCAAAAAAAGGGAGGGGTTCCTAATGTTTGGTATACTCAGAGCATGTTGTCATGTCTGCCTAAACAAATAAACCATGTCATGACTACAAGGATGTTTATGACATAATAGATAAGTGATTTTTATCAAACAGAGCTAAACAGTCCTTATGGGTAGAATAGGTCTCCTTAGTACTCACTGCTGATCTTTGTACCGTTAAACAAGTTGTGTTGAAGTGAGCAATGGTAGGGTTACGATTCAGAACTGGGTGATTTCTTAAATCAGGGAGTGGTATTTGCTGCTTTACATTGAGATTATCCAATAGCAGATTGAATAAGAGAGGTTTAAAGTTTTAGGACACTTGCCTGTTCAATTTTGGCCTTCCTCAGCAGTTTTCTATTCCATCCCAGCTTTCATTAGATTGAATTGGGTGTTAGTGTAATTCTCCATTTTGGAAATTGTGCATTAAGCTTGATTAAGTTTTTGGATTACTTGCAGGATTTGTGTGGAACTTTCTTTGCACTTGAGAAAAATGTGAACATGTAGACAGGGAGTCCAAGGGTTCAGTGCAGGTTATACTCGATGAGTAAGAGTTAGAGCCTGGGTATATTGGTTCCAGATATAGTTCACCTATCAGAAGAGGCTTACATATTACCTGGCCATAGGGTTTAAATCTTGAATTACAAACATCACCCTTAAACGGAGCATTGACAGGGCTTGAGTTTATTGTAATGTGTGTAGAGAGAGGATACCTTCAGTCTTTTTTGAAAGGTCACTGCGTTTGTTGACAACTGAGGGGAGGGAAACTAACCTGTTTAATCCCACTAATTGCAATAATGTGTGGACAAGGACATTGCAATTACATAATGATCTTTTCATCACCAGTAGAGGGTGGTAATGAACCTCTTCTTGGTTTCTGATATCTCTGAGTCTGGAGTTGAGAGACAACATTAGGCAGGTATCACTCATAAGTCACTGAATCTCCTTAAAGACAAAATGCACATATTTTTGAATGACAGTTTATGTTGACTTCTTGGTAGACTAGTTTCATGACTGCGGGCTTCCAAAATACTGAATTGTCTTTTGGTTTATTATTGTGCACTTTTTAATTATCTACTGATAGAGTAGTATGAACTTTTCAGTTCTGCTCAGTCACAGATGGTTTTTAGGCAGTAACTGGTTGGTCCCATTGCAGATTTGACATAAGGACGTCCTGCACTTGAACTTTCACACTTTGACGTTTGAACAGAGCGCAGAGACCAGAGCAGAGGACAGCAGATAGTTGGAAATGTAGCCTCTCGACAATACATTTTACATTTTAGTTTGATAAAAGACAATTATAGCAAAAACATTCACCCATTACGTCAAATGCACATTGGTCGGATTTATTGCATTTAGTTTGTTGGCATGGAGACATTAATGAAATCTGAATTTATATAGAATGTTTTTTTTGCCCAGTTCAGGTGAAATGGGAAGAGAAATGACAGCATAAGTACAGAAACAAGACCAGCCTTGTGTGTTGTGATACTGCTGTGTGAGTCTTCCAGGCTAGTCAGCACTTGCTCCAACTCATAGAGCCAGACATGTGTACTGTATGGTTTGGCTCTACATAACCATACATGTCCTTGGCAGGAGAATGATGACAGGATGCTTCAAAAACTGCCTCGTGAAATCACTCACAGCCTACTTGACACAGATACCTTTATCATTGTTCTCTCGAAAAATAGAATTCTAGAAACTAACTTTTTCCAAGTCTTCCAGATATATAATACTCAGAACCAATCGAAGGGTTCTACTGCTATCTAATACGTACATTATCTTATTACAGCATAATCCTGCCAAATTATTGCAAAGCAATCATTTTCAAAATAGCAATTAGTTTTGTCTCCAAGGGGATTTGGATCATGATAAATTAAACCTCTACATTATGCAAATTGACGCGGTGTGATTCTGGGAAAGGAAGCTGACTAAGACCTACTTTGTAAAAGCATTCAGATGTTCATTTTGCAACAAGCCCTCTCTATTGTTATCGGAGGGAAGGTTGACTTTGCTCTTTTCATTGTCATTTACACTTTTGCTGATACCGTTTGAAAGATTCATTTAGCCTCTAAAGAGGGTCGTTTTTAACACTATATGTGTTTATACTCAAGGTATTTTAACGTGATTCAGGCTTATGATTCCCACTCATCTTAACCTTGTACTGTAGAAACTGTACCTTATCAGGTCAGTTGCAGCTGCTTCCAACTCTATTGCAGGATAGAGAGTTTTATCTGGCACAGTAGTTTCCTTGGTCAGGGTTACAGGACCTCATGGGACAATTCAATATTATTGCATATTATCAAGCTTTTATTCTTTCAGTCAATTGAAATAATTGCAATAGGACCTAATCTATGGATTTCACTTGACTAGGAATATAGATATGCATCTGTTGGTCACAGATACCCCACAATGGACCGCAGGAACTCATCATGGTATTTTTGTGCATTCAAATTGCCAACTATAAAATACAATTGTGTTCGTTGTCCGTAGCTTATGCATGTCCATACTCTAACCCCATCGCCACCATGGGGCACTCTATTCACAAAGTTGCAAACCGCTCACACATACAACGCCATACACATGGCCTGCGGTTGTGAGGCCTGTTGGACATATAGCCAAATGCTCTAAAATGGAGGCGGCTTATGGTAGAGAAATGAACATTCAATTCTCTGGCAACCGCTCTGGTGGACATTCCTGCATTCAGCATGCCAATTGCACACTCCCTCAAAACTTGAGACATCTGTGGCATTGTGTTGTATGACAAAACTGCACATTTCAGAGTGGCCTTTTATTGTCCCGAGCACAAGGTGCACCTGTGTAATGATCATGCTGTTTAATTCAGCTTCTTGATATGCCACACCTGCCAGGTGGATGGATTAACTTGGCAAAGGAGAAATGCTCACTAACAGGGATGTAAACAGATACAGTGGGGCAAAAAAGTATTTAGTCAGCCACCAATTGTGCAAGTTCTCCCACTTAAAAAGATGAGAGAGGCCTGTAATTTTCATCATAGGTACACTTCAACTATGACAGACAAAATGAGAAAAAAAAATCCAGAAAATCATATTGTAGGATTTTTAATGAATTTATTTGCAAATTATGGTGGAAAATAAGTATTTGGTCACCTACAAACAAGCAAGATTTCTGGCTCTCACAGACCTGTAACTTCTTCTTTAAGAGGCTCCTCTGTCCTCCACTCGTTACCTGTATTAATGGCACCTGTTTGAACTTGTTATCAGTATAAAAGATACCTGTTCACAACGTCAAACAGTCACACTCCAAACTCCACTATGGCCAAGACCAAAGAGCTGTCAAAGGACACCAGAAACAAAATTGTAGACCTGTACCAGGCTGGGAAGACTGAATCTGCAATAGGTAAGCAGCTTGGTTTGAAGAAATCAACTGTGGGAGCAATTATTAGGAAATGGAAGACATACAAGACCACTGATAATCTCCCGCGATCTAGGGCTCCACGCAAGATCTCACCCCGTGGGGTCAAAATGATCACAAGAACGGTGAGCAAAAATCCCAGAACCACATGGGGGGACCTAGTGAATGACCTGCAGAGAGCTGGGACCAAAGTAACAAAGCCTACCATCAGTAACACACTACGCCGCCAGGGACTCAAATCCTGCAGTGCCAGACGTGTCCCCCTGCTTAAGCCAGTACATGTCCAGGCCCGTCTGAAGTTTGCTAGAGAGCATTTGGATGATCCAGAAGAAGATTGGGAGAATGTCATATGGTCAGATGAAACCAAAATATAACTTTTTGGTAAAAACTCAACTTGTCGTGTTTGGAGGACAAAGAATGCTGAGTTGCATCCAAAGAACACCATACCTACTGTGAAGCATGGGGGTGGAAACATCATGCTTTGGGGCTGTTTTTCTGCAAAGGGACCAGGACGACTGATCCGTGTAAAGGACAGAATGAATGGGGCCATGTATCGTGAGATTTTGAGTGAAAACCTCCTTCCATCAGCAAGGGCATTGAAGATGAAATGTGGCTGGGTCTTTCAGAATGACAATGATCCCAAACACACCGCCTGGGCAACGAAGGAGTGGCTTCGTAAGAAGCATTTCAAGGTCCTCTAGTGGCCTAGCCAGTCTCCAGATCTCAACCCCATAGAAAATCTTTGGAGGGAGTTGAAAGTCCGTGTTGCCCAGCAACAGCCCCAAAACATCACTGCTCTAGAGGAGATCTGCATGGAGGAATGGGCCAAAATACCAGCAACAGTGTGTGAAAACCCTGTGAAGACTTACAGAAAACGTTTGACCTCTGTCATTGTCAACAAAGGGTATATAACAAAGTATTGAGATAAACTTTTGTTATTGACCAAATACTTATTTTCCACCATAATTTGCAAATAAATTAATAAAAAATCCTACAATGTGATTTTCTGGATTTGTTTCCCTCATTTTGTCTGTCATAGTTGAAGTGTACCTATGATGAAAATTACAGGCCTCTCTCATCTTTTTAAGTGGGAGAACTTGAACAATTGGTAGCTGACTAAATACTTTTTTGCCCCACTGTATGTGTACAAAATTTGAGAGAAATAAGCTTTTTGTGCGTATGGAAACATTGGAACACTTTACATGTTGCGTTTATATTTTTGTTTAGTGTAGATAGCTCCCTCCCTCTCCAGAGCTATCCCAGTCTATCAGTCTAATCCTGAACACTTTCACTCTACTGACAATGATTACGTTTTTCATCACATTTTCCTAGTTGATTAAGCTCATATTTCTCTGAAGTTCTGGTTGTTTACGTTGGTTTCTGTCATTACCGGGACCTCACCGGTGGATGATGTAACGCGTGTCTCCCTGCCGGCAGCAGGTCTGAAGTTCCCCTCCATTGATGGCCTCCCATCCACATCTGTCTGGTCAGACTTGTCCACTATATTTCCTACTGGCCCAACACCAGCTAAACACTGTATATCCAGGAACTTTCAATACCACTTCAGACGCTTTAGTCCTTCAGTTTAAATCGGACAAAATCTTCTCCCATCTTCCACAATTTGCATGTGCAAGTTCCAACTCTTCATACTGAGATGTTTTGGTGAATACTTGTGAGTGAGCTGCAGGTATATATTCTTATTGTGTATAGTCTAAACGTCAATTTAGAATAACATTGCAATTCAGTCAGACATAACTTGATTCAAATACTGCTACTACTATGAGAAAAAAACATACTTTTTGAGAAGGTCCGGTCACACAAATCTCCTAGGTGGGAAAAGTCCGGATGGATATTGTAATTTATCAGCATAGTAACAACCCCCCACCTTGCAACCCATGCGACCCCAAACTGTTCACACCCCTCTTGTTGGTAGAGAGAACTTTCTGCAGTTTTAAAGCTAATTTCCTGCAATTCTACACATTTTGCCATGGGGCGGAGAGAAAATGTTGCTGTTTTAAAGCTAATTTCCTGCAATTCTACATATTTTGTCATGTCTAATGTGTGTTCATATGACACCAGTGAGTGAGGCCCGCGTGCGTAGTGACCCGTTCTGGATCTGGACCGACTGTGGAGTATGGCTGCTTTAGAACAACTTAACCTTTCTGTGTGTCATGCTTCCCAAACATGAAGGAATACTGTTATTAGTGCAACGAGACTACGTGCGACCCTGACTGACCCTCGGCACACACATCGTCTTAAAAAAAGTTACTGTGGGGTTGCGGAATCAGATAAATTCATACATAAATGAAACTGAATAAAAGCAAAGCTGCTTAACTTGAACCATTTGTTTTTAATGGAATGGTTTGGCTCACTCTGAAGACGATTGCAATGTGCCACAAATGGTCCAAAATGGGAAAATTACGCTCAATTTGCTCTTAGTAAGCATTCAGAGGCCAAATGTAGTAAATAGGTTGCTTTCACTGAAAATATGGAGAGAGGTCTTGGCATTCTGCATCTTGGCAAGATTTGGTCCAATTTGGAGAGAGTTTCCCTCTTTCCACTCTCATCTTGCTTATGTTTTGGAAAGTGAGGCGAATCTCATTCGATACAGTAACAGGACAGTAACAGCAATCCTTCTACTGTGTGTGTATTGCTTTTAATAGTTGCATAACACTTAGAGACACTGACATGTGTTGTCACTCATGAGCCACCTGAGTACCCTACAGTAAACCACATGTCAAGTGGCATATGCAGCAAGCTGCATACCGTGAACTGTAGATTGACTCCCTGAAGTAATAACAGGTCTATTGATGCTTTTTTCCATCCATCTCTGGGAAAACATGCAATGTCATTTCTTTTAGAGCTTGTAGATGTAATTGTATGTTGGAGGATATATTGGCACGGGTGCCAATCCTCCTTCGAGAGCATTAGCCTTTTTATACAACGGGTTACCAACATATTCAAATAATGATTGACATATTTTCATTATCCCTTGCTTGCTAACTAGCTAACTATGGCTAACTTACAGTCACGTCAAAAAGTGCAGCTAGAATAACAGCAAAGTAGTAGCATTTTCATTTGTTTAGGCTGTTTTGTAGTGGCATTTATTTGGATACATTCATAACAATTAGCTAATGAGGCGCGATTTCGCTTGGCATAGAAAATGTGCTCTCTCGTCAGGACACTGTTGTTCAGATGAGCTAGCCAACAACACATCTAACACAATCACTTCAAACTGAAGCTGGAAAGACTGCAAACTAGCTGCACTTCATTATGTTTGACTTTTTTTTAAATTGACATTTCTTTGTATATACAGTTGAAGTCGGAAGTTTACATACACCTTAGCCAAATACATTTAATCTCAGTTTTTCACAATTCCTGACATTTAATCCTAGTAAAAATTCCCTGTCTTAGGTCAGTTAGGATCACCACCTAATTTTAAGAATGTGAAATGTCAGAATAATAGTAGAAAATTATATATTTCAGCTTTTATTTCTTTCATCACATTCCCAGTGGGTCAGAAGTTTGCATACACTCAATTAGTATTTGGTAGCGTTGCCTTTAAATTGTTTAACTTGGGTCAAACGTTTTGGGTAGCCTTCCACAAGCTTCCCACAATAAGTTGGGTACATTTTGGCCCATTCCTCCTGACAGAGCTGGTGTAACTGAGTCAGGTTTGTAGGCCCATGCTTTCTCAGTTCTGCCCACACATTTTCTGTAGGATTGAGGTCAGGGCTTTGTGATGGCCACTCCAATACCTTGACTTTGTTGTCCTTAAGCCATTTTGCTACAACTTTGGAAGTATGCTTGGAGTCATTGTCAATTTGGAAGACCCATTTGCGACCAAGCTTTAACTTCCTGACTGATGTCTTGAGATGCTTAAATAATCCACATAATGTTCCTACCTCATGATGCCATCTATTTTGTGAAGTGCACCAGTCCCTCCTGCAGCAAAGCACCCCCACAACATGATGCTGCCACCCCCGTGCTTCACGGTTGGGATGGTGTTCTTTGGCTTGCAAGCCTCCCCCTTTTTCCTCTAAACATAACAATGGTCATTATGGCCAGACAGTTCTATTTTTGTTTCATCAGACCAGAGGACATTTCTCAAAAAATTACGATCTTTGTCCCCATGTGCAGTTGCAAACCGTAGTCTGGCTTTTTTCAGGCAGTTTTGGAGCAGTGGCTTCTTCCTTGCTGAGAGGCCTTTCAGGTTATGTCGATATGGGACTCGTTTTACAGTGGATATAGATACTTTTGTACCTGTTTCCTCCAGCATCTTCACATGGTCCTTTGCTGTTGTTCTGGGATAGATTTGCACTTTTCGCACCAAAGTACGTTCATCTCTAGGAGACAGAACGCGTCTCCTTCCTGAGCGGTATGACGGCTGTGTGGTCCCATGGTGTTTATACTTGCGTACTATTGTTTGTACAGATGAACGTGGTACTTTCAGGCGTTTGGAAATTGCTCCCAAGGATGAACCAGACTTGTGGAGGTCTACAATTTTTTTTCTAAGGTCTTGGCTGATTTCTTTTGATTTTCCCATGATGTCAAGCAAAGAGGCACTGGGTTTGAAGGTAGGCCTTGAACTACATCCACAGGTACACCTTCAATTGACTCAAATGATGTCAATTAGCCTGTCAGAAGCTTCTAAACCATGGCATAATTTTCTGGAATTTTCCAAGCTGTTTAAAGGCACATTCAACTTAGTGTATGTAAACTTCTGACCCACTGGAATTGTGATACAGTGAATTATAAGTGAAATAATCTGTCTGTAAACAATTGAAAAATGATTTGTGTCATACACAAAGTAGATGTCCTAACCGACTTTCCAAAACTACTGTTTGTTAACAAGAAATGTGTGGAGTGGTTGAACAACGAGTTTTGATGACTCCAACCTAAGTGTATGTAAACTTCCGACTTCAACTGTATCCATAAAAATTATACCAGCTGAATCATGATTTCGACTGGCTGAGAAACGCTGCCTGCCTGACTGCCTCGTCCCGACTCCCGACGCGTTCATTACTATAGGACAGTTGGAGATCGAATTTGAATATTGAAACAATATTGCAAATGTCGGAGAGACAGACATCAAGGTTTATACAAATCTCCGCTTTTGGAAACTAAATGTTAGTCTAAAAGAAATGTGAGATAATGTCTAGATGCTTTTTATAGTGGAGATCAAGTTTATAAATTGCCTGGCTGGGCTGATGGGACAGCGGAATGCGCAGTCTGATGGAACAGAGTAAATAGGCATTTTAACTTCATAGATTTAGCTGGTGGTGACTTGTGGAATAGACACCGGCAGAATGAGCTTTTAACCAATTAGCATTCAAGATTAGAGCCACCGGTTGTATAATTCTCTATAGCATCCTCCGGATGTTTGTGCAGAGAAAAGCACAACATTATACAGTTATCAAATCACTTCATTAATTACACCACACAGAAAGCTGTGTATAAGTAGGCTTGCTGTTTGTTTGCTGCCAATTAGATATTTATCTGTTCTCCAAACAAAACAAAAGCTGTGTGTTATAGTACCTCTGCTTGCCAACATTTGGAATAGTTCACAATGAAGCACAGTAAAGGTTCGGCAACAGTTCTACTTTTATGTATGCACAGAAATATTTAAATATATCACTCACAGATACTTACAAATACAATAACAATACTCTAACACTGTTGACATTAACCCATATACTTTTTTGCTTCAAATCAAAATCTTTTTCAAGATAGTTCCTAATCAATTTGATGTATAGCATTTCGAATTTCACCTTTGCAAAGTGAACATCACTATTAATGTTCATAATGTAGTGAGCGAGAATGCTGACTACCAGGCAACACCATGAAACACACTCTGATACTGCCCTCTTCAGGATACCTTATTCATGTCAAACATTACACTTCACTCACTACGATTGAGTGCAGCATATATGTATTCTTTGCATGTGTCGTTTTCACTTGCATAAAGATGACATGAAAGGCCATTGTCATAGTTGTGTCATGGCATGAGTCCTGGCCGTCACTCCTGTCTTTAGGCAACATACCTTTTAGATGTGCTCACATAAAACATTTCACAACTATTCAGGGACCTGTAACTGGCTTACTCTAGCAATAAGTTGAAAATTGATTTATACTGATGCCTCTTAAGTAGTTTTGGTATATACATTTAGCAATATTCATAGTTATTGTGTCATGTAACCCCTTTCAACATAGTACAGCAAACCAGTATATTGAAATTGGTATATTTCACAAAGAAAAATAAAGTTGAATGTGTTTTTTTCTCTATCTCTGTATTATCTCTGAATATATTTGGTCTGATTTAAATGGACTCCTGCATGGAGAGAATTTTACAGGAACCTTTCAATTCACATTTGAACTGTGGATCATGCCTCTCCCGCTCACTCCAGCACAGCCTTCCTGTGGTAAACTCAGATTGCATGACAAGACAGATTACTCCACCAAACTCCTCAGGTTGGCCTAAAGGCACACATGCATTATCAATCTGCAAATGTATTTGGCAATAGGTGAATGAATCTCATGAATTGTATTGGGGAACCATGTGATTACACAAGTGGTTCTTGACTGAGTAGCCTAATGCAGTGGTTCCAAACTGTGGGGGTTCTTGCAGGAACATAACTGCCCAACTGAAACATTTGGATTTGACAGGACAGCAGGTGCAGTCACTTAACTGAAAAATGTAAAGATCTCCTAAATTTAAGGTAAGGTTTGTCCCTTGTATGATCTAAATTTGATATTGTTTTGTGATGATACCATATCTTTTAACATTTGTGTAAATCTTTCTAAAACAGAAAATGGACACAGTTCAATGGATATCAATCAACAAAGGGGTAAGAATATGTACTGTATGCTATAAGAATATGTTGAAGGCTAGCTGTATTGGGTGCAGAGACTGAACTGCTCACTTCTGTGTCTGTAGGTATACAGACGAGGAGGCATACAAAGGTATGTCTACTGGTATCACGACTCAGGACAAGACCCAGATGCAGACAGTTCGAATCACAGATGTTTATAGACAAAAACAGGGGGCAGGCAGACGACAGGTCAAGGGGCAGGCAGAGGTCAGTAATCCAGGGCAGTGTCAGAAAGGTACAGAACGGCAGGCAGGCTCAGGGTCAGGGTCAGGGCAGAATGGTCAAAACCGGAAAAACTAGAAAACAGGGACTACAGAGAACAGGAGTACGAGGAAAAACCACGCTGGTAGGCTTGACGAGGCAAGACGAACTGGCTACTGTCAAACAGAAAACACAGGTATAAATACACAGGGAATGATGGGTAAAATGGGCGACACCTGGAGGGGGGTGGAGACAAGGACAAGACAGGTGAAACAGATCAGGGTGTGACAATTGTTATGCAGATCACATGTACCACCCTCATCCATTACCTCTTCAATGAATATCCCGTAGGCCTCTACGTTATGGACAAGGTATATGTATGAAAACCATTATCAAAACAGCTTTTTTCATTCACATAAACCAAGGTATGAATACTGTCATGTGCATGTTTTGTTAAACATCTGTATAATTAAAAATGTTAGGATTCACAGACTTCACCCTCACTACACATCTGATGAATATAACAGGAAACCTGTTCGATCACCATGCACTGCAAAATCATTCTGGCTATGGATACGGAGGACATCAACACATTAACATCAACACACCAGAGGATATAACCATTGGACTTGGGGCTCGGCTGGGAGTTTACCATTATTTTGATTTTGTTATTGTGCTTTGCCACTAAAATCATAATAAACACTGACATCTAAAATGTTGTAATATTGTTGTTATTGTTATGCCTATTATTAATAATAATAGGGGAGGGGGTAGTTCAGATATTAACCCCAAAAGTTACTTCAAAAGGTTATTCGATGATCCATTGAGAGGGGTTCTTTGAAGAACTTATAGGGGTTCCCCCACAGTTTCAATTTGAAACCCCCTAAAAGATACTCCAGGAACCTTTTGTTTTTAGAGTGTACAATTGCAGGAAATAAGATTTAAAGCTGCTAAATTCTCTCCACCAACAAGAGGGGTGTGAACAGTTTGTGTCATGAACAGTTCTTGTGCCCATAGAAATAGATGTGGGATGTTCCCCAATGATGGAAGGGGGACCCCGAGTGAAAAGATTTGGGAACCCCTGGCCTAGTGTATGGTATTTAATCAAGTTGGCGTTTTTCTCACATTAAAATATGTTTTAATTTCCTCTATCTTGCAAAAGCAGTTTTTTTACCACATGTATGATTGACGTTGTCAAGTCCGATTTTACAGGTGGTGGAGGATGTTATTCTACTCCAATATCGATCATTTTTGCAGCGCATTACATGTATAGCCTACATCTTAACGTTTAACAGCACCACTGTTTTACTGCACATGGCCTAAATGTGTTGGTCCAAACCCTTATCTTGTTTACTGTCACTGGTCCCACACTGCATTATAAGATTATGTATTTCTGCTTCACTTTTTTCAACAATTGTTTTAAATAAATAAAAAGCTGTATAATGTCTCCTGATGGGCCAAATCCTAATTTGAGATTTCGGTCGCAATGATGTGGCAGTCTAAAAAAACTCTCTAACGTGCAGTACAGGCTGTCCATGTACTGGACGCTGGACAGGTGCTGGATCTGCCTCCATGAACCCAACAAAAATATAATTTTCAAGAAACAGTATGGAAACTATAGGCTACTACATATTTTAATAATAAAGGCAATATACTTTGAAATGTTCGAATCAAGTAGGCCTATTTCTGATGTAAACATAACTTGGGTTTAGGCTATATTAATACAATTGATTTAGCCTATAAGGCCTATCCATGAGAGAATGTAACGAGGTAAAGGTATCCTGATGACGACTCATTTATGAAATCAATCATTTACATTTTAAAACTAACTTCATGGTGGAGATTCTATGAAGTTTGCGCCACATGGTTTCACATTGAAAACTCATTCAGGCTAAAATACAAAAGCAACGTTTTTGTCCTTTCTGCAAGTTATCGTCAGTTTGATTTTCGGCTAATTTCATTTGAAATAAACCTACAGATAAGAGTTTTTAGAAAAATAACTACCCAACATCCGTTTTTTAAGAAGTACAGGTAAAAGAAAAAAAGAGTGACCAATCCCAAGTATGCCGAGGTTAAAATAACTTTCCAATTAGAGATGGTTGTGATTTCAGAATCGTATTTTCCCTTTGTCTCCTTTTGATTCGTGCAACCATGGACCAGTGAATGTTTCCCGACAGTTAATTAGACATTTCAGCAGCTAGCCAAAACCTGTTGCATTAGTTATTCTGATTTCATTCCGTATATGCTGAGTTTAACAAACACTCGTCCAAGCAAGTGAATTCGTTTGGCCAGAGGCTTTCTATTCAACACAAGATCATTGAGTTTCTGTTTGTTTCCTGTTTAATTCATGTTGTTCTTGTCGTCCTTTACAAAACGATCAAAAACATTGTAATAGCATTTACTCCTGCTTAGGGGTTTTATAGAATAAACAATGATTGGATGTCAGACCTAAAACGTATAAACAAAACAACCACAAATATACAAGAAACCATAAAATTGATCCCACAGTGTAATGTAAAATATCTCATACACTCTAAAAATAAAAGGCTCCTGGAGTATCCTTTAGAGGTTCTTCAAATTGAAACTGTGGGGGAACCCCTATAAATTCTTCAAAGAACCCTTTAAAAAAGGGTTCTTCAAAGAACTACTATATATGGATCCTCGAAGAACCCTTTGAAGAACCTTTTGGGGTTCGATTTTTTAACCACCCCCCTCCCCTATTATTATTAATAATACGCATAACAATAAGAACAATAACGCAATATTTTAGTTGTCAGTGTTTATTATGATTTTAGTGGCAAAGCAGAATAGAAAAATCTAAATATGAGGTAAACTCCCAGCAGAGCCCCAAGTCCAATGCGTATATTAGTGGAACATGAAAATGATTTAGTATTTTAAATCCCATCTCAGAAAAAATAAAAATGATTATTATTCTTCATAAATGCAGCTAAGGGACATTAAGCTTAACTGTCAAAGTAATGTGACATTTGAAAAATATTACTGTTTGTTTCAAAGAAATACTATTTTGTTTTACCTCATATCACCAGTTTGGGCAAAAAGGTTTGAAGTTAGTCTTCAAATTATACATTTACGGTTATTGATAATCAAAGCATGGTAAAAACAAAACATGAATTTCACCCCAATCGATTTAAAAAAAAATTATGTTATCCAGGAGTTGAGCAACAAGTTACAATTTTATTTTAGCATACGAAGGGTTAAATATTCTGGCTAAATATTTGCGTTTTCCGTGAGCAGATTTTATGGAAATCATGCTTTCAATTGTATAAACCAGCATTTTCTAAAAACAGAACACAATGTCAAGTTTGCCTGGTCGGGCCTAGATCTAACTGTATCAAACATGATCAAATAAAAAGTGCACTAAAAGTAAAAGGAAGAAAACACTCACACAATCTGCCTCTCCAGCTCTTGAATGGATTGTCTCATTTCTGTCTCATATATTAGCAAATACTCCAGTATGGATTTTGTATGATCAGTTCACTGTTAAAATGCAAACCTGAGACTTAAATTCAAACAGGTGTATTATCCCATTGCATAACCAAGCTCGTAAACCTAGTCGAGATAAGACCTTAATATTCTTCATCAAATTATGCTATTAAGATTCTAATTAACAGGGCCATTTGACCTTTGACATCAAACAGTGAAGGGAAATCGAAAGAGGAGAATAATCCAGTAACAGCCTATACATTGGGGATTTCATTGCTACTGAAAATCATTAGTTCAGGTTAGATAACGACAAAAAGCCTTGCATGCGAGAGACAATCTCTTCAAACCAGATTCTATAATTGCACTAAAGACCAAATCCTTCAATCAAAGAAGGCATATTCACTTAGGTCAATTTTCACTGTTACAATTCTACAATTATGTAGTAATATTGAAGTGCTTTATCATTTTGGAAGAATGTGGTCATGGCCTACAGTTTTCAGTAACACTTTATTTTAAGGGTCTATAATAAACCATTTTTAAGGCATTTATAAACAATCTGATCAACATTTATTGATCATTACTCCTACATTTCTAAGTTATTCACACGTGATGTTTAACGAAATACATGTTTAAGGAAATATATATATATTTCCTTAAACATCCTGTGTTGTGTGCTTATTCTTTACCAGGTACTGCAGGAATGTCTACCAATGCATGTCCATCTTTTTGTGAGAAGTTACACTGGTCACTCAGAACATTTATAAAGTATTTATAACATGTAAATAGCACTCATTTTAGATTTGAAACTGCCAAAATACGTTACTAATGATTGGTAAATGGTTTGCTAATGTGGGGGTAATGATTAATAAATGGTGAACATACAATTGATAAAAAAATGTTTATTACAGACCCTTAAAATAAAGTCTTACCCAGTTTTCAAACACGTTAGTCCTAATGAACTGACACGCAGAAAGCAGTTGAACACACTGGGTTAATTCTTTGGAAATGTCACACTTATAAACTCATGCAGGACTTCCCTAAATATTTTCAGTTGTAACATGTCATAGGCCACATACTTTCGTGAGTTTTGAAGAATATTGGTAAAATATATATATATATTTTTAAAATCCATTATTAAGCTGCAGAAACCAGCTGAATGCGCAGGGTTAATTTCGTGTAAAAGTCAATTTATAAGAATACTTATGCTACATTCATGAAAATGGAATATCAATAGAAAAACGATTAGGCTACGAATTATGAATAATTATTAATTAATTACAAATGATCTTGTGTTTGGAATGTTAGGCTATTATAGTCAACTTCAGATATATTTTCCTTGAGGATGGATGCATAACCGTCTGTGGTCAAGTTCCCTTCTCCCTTCTGAAAGGTTTGAGCAAAGTGGGGTTAAAAGCAATGACAGATTTGACAACACCTGACACGTTGACAGCTCTTCAAACCATTGTGCAGGTGTAATACATACTGAGGATGTAATACACCCCCCCCCCCCCCCCCCCCCCCCACACACACACACACACACACACACACAATAAAAACAAGACCAATATTGTTATAGGCTGTTATATCTCTATTATAGAATGTATATCTCTCTGAGATTACAACATGTTTTGTAATAGCGTCTCACAGTGGGCAATAGTTGTCTTTTAGCTTTTTATAAACTACGCCATCAAGTGCAACACTAATAGAATGCGTTAAGCCACACACACTACCTCGCCCTCTCTCTCGCGCGCACACACACACACGCACACACACACACACACACACCCGCACCCGCGCACACAGACACACACACCACCTTCGCGTTTCATCTATTCCTTCCCCGAGACGACTGTAAGATCTCCTATGAGCCCATCGTTCGGGACGTCTTTAAGGACGTTCACATACAGACGAAGCATTGATACCACATATTAAGGACATCTAGGCTATGTGTAGCCTACAATGCTGCAAATCAATGAGACCGAAGGATCAGTTCTGTAATTTAAAGATATAAAAACAATAACAGCACTATACATTACGACACTGTCAAGCGGTGTACAGTTTGCAGAATCTGCCCGAAATCGTTCAGCCCGTAGCTATATTATAGGGAAATCTTTATTTTGTCCCATTTTACCTTGTAGCGAAGATTCTACGGGGATTGACGCTGCAGACTTCGCGTGGGACGTTTCTATTTGATCTCTGCGGGTTATTCTCCCCTCCGAAGACCACGGATTACTTCTGTTCGCGGATAAATGGATATGGAATAATAATAAAAACACGTCGACGAGATGACCATGCTTTGAACCGCGGTGCTGCATAAACTATAACTTGTCTGGGGGGGTTGACAGTTTCGCTTCGAAATGGTACGTTTACAAATCAATTTCATCTTTATTTGTCCATGTTACAACAGACGCAAGGCGAGAATGATCACGCGTCAGTTGTGTGCACTCTGTAAAGTCAAATTGAGATTGCGTAGAGCTGCATTTTGGTGTTCTGCTCCTTTCCGTCTTTCTCGGCAGGCTACTCCTTTTATTGTTGGTTTTCAGCCAAGCGGAGTATTTGTGGGAAAGGCTAGAAATGCAGACATATGGTATATTTATGTTACACCTGCGCGTAATGATTGATATAGCCTACAAAGCGTTTTGGCACTTCTCCGCAGTGAAAGTTATTCGTTTTTTTTGTTGCCAGTTTGACTAGTGCAGCGCAGATGTATATTCACCACGGGATGTTGAAGTTCAAAGCCAATATACTCTGTGCCCGGTTAGAGTTTGTTCAGCAGAAAATGGCCGCAGCCAGAGCCAGAGCCGCAGGGGCGCCGGCATGAATTTGAACCATAGACCGACAGAGGCGCTCCGTCCCTGGATGTAGTGCCGTTATAACCCACATAGCCTACTTGCAGAGTTGCAATCGGAGTGTTTTGAAAGTGCACTCAATTGGCATGGGGATATTTAGAGTCTGTGTGAAAACAATATACTTTCTCTGGCCTACTGTTTTGGAAATATCAAATAAATATATTCAGGGCGTTATATTTCGGGATGTCATAGATAACAAAATGGCCAATTCTTCCAGTTATGTCTGAACTGCAGTTCACTTCACTTCATGAAGGCTGATTTACCCGCCACCACCAACGAACCGCTACAGACGTTAAATTTGTGCTACATGGATTGCATTCCGTTATTACATTATACTTGGCTTATATAACGTTATTGCCAACTCAGGGTGTTAACTAATATTGATGCAGACAACATTGTCCCTTCAGACTGATCTCAGAATAGTTTTCTCAACTTTGCCAGATATAAACTGGTCTGGTACTCACTTAAAGTAGACCAAGAAAGTTTATATTTCATTTTCTCTTCTGGCTTCATGGAGAGTCGTTAATACTCTTGTGTTCGTGATGACATGGGGATATATCTTTTAAGGGGAGATACAGGAATATTAGGCCTATTTTAGTATAGAATCCCAACCATTGATATCAATCAAACTGTGTAACATTTGGAGTCTTTTCAAACTTTAATGCTACAATAACTTTATACGTACACTTTATTGGCTACTTACTATCCCTTAGTTTAAAACTTGTTGTTGTGTGCATAGTTACAAAAGCAGAATGTGTCCATAAAGTCGAAAGACATCATCTTTCTTGGATAGTTCTCCAAATATTATTGTCATTACACCGACCACTTGTTTTGTGTGCAAGTCACATCTGATAATAATAAATACAATACTGTAGAAATTGATAAAAGTAGGTTACATCTGAATTCAATGAAAAGTAACAGTATGCTCACCACAGACGTGTATAGCTTATTATTAGTTTGTATAGATGTCAGTGTGACATGGCCTCCCTATGTGCATGCATATATTATAGAAAACAGTTACCTTTATAACGGATGATGCATTTAGAAGCTTGGTTTTCTGAATGGTAGGCTATAATTGCATGATTAGGATATCTACGTTATCTGAGTTTTTTTTAAACAAATCTTAGCAATTCTGATCATTTCATAAAGCTGTTGAACTTAGATGACATTACATTTTAGTCATTTAGCAGACGGATCTTATCCAGAGCGACTTACAGTAGTGAGAGCCTACATTTTCTTACCATGCTCTACCAACTGAGCCACACGGGACCGCAGCTTAATGAAGTGTAGTAATAACAGCTCAATTAAGTGTAGTTCATTTTGTAGTTTAGTCATGAGGCCACTTGGTAGTGCAGGCTACTGTATCTGTGAACCAACGCACTCAAATGGTTCATAGGCCAATTACGCAGCAAGTTGCCACAGACACGATTTTGAATTAACGCTACAAGCGCACATGCAAAGTCGCTGTCCTCGATGCTGGGATAGGCTATGCGAGGGAGGGAGTGTGCGCACTTGCATGGGCGAGAGAAAGTCCTCTGCAATTTGTCTTTCTAACCATCCGTACCAGTGTTGCACCTGATCTAAACGCATTACTTTGTTTAATTCGTGGATTTAATGGGTATTGCCACATGGAATCAGGGTTACTGCTTCTTTAAGTGATTTTTTGGGGATGGGCTATTTTCATAACGTCATTTAATTCCTCCCTCTTTTTCATTTTCTCGTTCTTTGATTATTTTTTCTCCCCCCATTTCCTAAATGGAACAGATTGCCCGAGCATTTTCATTTCCCAGCTTTCCCAATTTGTTGTATTAAAAGTTAGCCTACTCTTTTTATTTTACAGTATTTTTTAAGTTGAACTTTTCTTCTGTATTTGAGGGCTTACATCTCAGTGGACGTAAACTGCAAGTCAATTGGGGCGATGGTGGAGGTGCAATGATGATGATGAACTTTAAAATAATGATTCACTAACTTGTTTGTCTTTTTCTACCTGACAAGTTGTTATAAGTTCCTTTTCATCATGATGTACTCTCCTCTCTGTCTTACTCAGGTAAATGATTCCTTACTTTTGGGGGGGAGTTATTATGCATGTGCGTCTGTCTTGACTGAACGTGGCTGTGAAATACAGATGATATTTCAGTTTAGAAAAGGGCGGGATGAGTGTTGTTGGCACAGTCCTTAACGAGACGCGGAAACCCGAGTCTCTCAGCCTCTATTAACTTCAGACTTTTTGTTATCACTATTTTACTCAATAGCATTATGCCGACTCATATTTAACGTATATTTTTAGTCTCAGCTTTTCATTAAGTTTGTTTACCTTGGAGAAGTATAAGGCTAAAGTGTCCGCATTTTCATTCATTAGCTGTGACCGATGCAGGGCGCATGATGGCAAGCTGTGCATGCCGGAAGTATCATCAGAATTGTTAATCATAAAGTATCATCAAAAATTAGGCTATCAACCCGGTGTATGGGAGCGTTTCCCCCGAAGTATTCTACTCATTTTTGAGTTTAGGAGGGACAACAAACCACCCCCGAGAACTGTGGTCAGGCAAGGGAGCACTTCGGTTTAGTATTGATGTCCTGATTAATTATTTAAATGCTTATAATCTTTGGAAATAAAAAAGGCAATACAAACCAATAGTTTGTCGTTGGATAAGGATTAGTGTCTGCTCTCTCTCTCTCATGGAGTAGTGTGCACTTGTGTTTTGCGGCATTTTGTGTATCCAAATAGTCTATCAGTTTATTGAGAACACTACTCAGCATACTGTGATATCAGGATGTTTATTTAGAATATGTAATAGTGAACAAGTCAGAGCCACATTTCTTACCTGTTGTTGATTCTTTCTAATTGTGTTTTTGTCGTATGCATGAGAATTAGGCCTATTTTGAGTCAGGTTGACGCACGGTTTTGGACATCTAGTTAAAATATAATAAATGTTGATCTAGTACGCATCCAATTAACATTTAATTAAGTTGTAATTGAGTAGATAATATTGCATAGAATTTTAATGTAAAACTTAGAATGAAGTGATATGTAAAGAAAGGCACTGCCTGGCCTATATGATAAATCAAGTTTCCTATGACCTTTGTATTGCAAGGTAGGCCTATTACAGGCCATGGCTGGTTTTGAGGAGCCTATTTCAATATATAGGTGGATGTATTTCACTTGGGTAAAACTATCCAAATAGGAAAAAATCTCTCTTCAATTTATTGATAGCCTTTAGCTACCATTTACACGCAATAAGGTATAGCCACAAAGTCTACATATAGGCCTACTGTAGTTCACCAGTAAAATTATAATTTGTTGGTCATTTTCAAATGGAATTCCACTTAACTTAATTCACAAAGTACATAGTAATAAAGGGATTGTAAATCAATAATATACCTTGTTTTAATAGCTGAAGACATAAATAGTACTGTAGTTTCCGTGAATAAATGCACTGCAAGAGGAATCCAGGGAAGAAGGGTTTGGGTTTTCTTGCATGGTTCTGAACTGTTATTGTGAAGGACTGTTTTTAATTCAGCAGAGGAAAGAATATTAGGCTAAATTCCTCATGTTGCTGTATGCAACAGGTTCCATATGTTTTACTGAATGTATATTTCAATAGTATTGTAACTTAACATTGTAGTAATACTGGTGACAGTTGTATTATTAATATGCTTATGGAGTTGCCTCATATGAATAGTAGCAGTTCAAACATAATAATGCATTAAGGCCTTGGCCTATTTTATTTACAAAAGTTTATTGATGTCTCAGGTAGTGGCATTATATTTTTACTGAAATGTCCAGTATATAATTATGAATGGTTAAAATTAGCTGATGAATGTATTGTTTATTCATTGAGATTATCCAAATGAAATAATGAAGATGGTAAACCAAGTGTGATGTGAAAAGGAGTTCTATTTTTGGTCTTGAAATTAAGTCTGGAAGGCGATACACTCCTAGTGTATGCAGCCAACTGGTTTGTTGTATTGCTCATATGCATATCTTTAAACGTTTGGAACATTAGTGAATTCAGACTTGTTTAATGGTAGTAGAATATCAGTGTCGTTTGTAATATTTAGATGAATGTTAGTAAAGCAAAATAGTTCATTTTAAAACAGCAGAGATGGGCTCTTTTCCTTGAGTTGAGTTCACAACATAATAATACATTCCTATGTATTTGAACTTTTAAACACTTGTGACAATGAGTACAAATAAATCTGCATTCTGAAGAATAATAGGCCTACAATATCTAAATGAGGGGAAGATATTTTTGTTTACAAAGTTATCTAAAGTTGGAGTTATGGTTGAGGTACTTTGCCGTACTAATTTGTGAGCCATGAACAACCCGCTTGCCTCCACCTTAGGAGAGCTGCTCTCGTGTCCAGCTCAAGTTGCACCTTTTCCTGGTGTGGTTTTTGAGAGGGTCTGATAGCGGGAGTGAGCCAGGCTGAGCTCCACAGTGTGCTGCTACTCTGTACTGTAGCTGCAGCAGGCCAGCCAGCTAGGCAGGCAGGCGGGAGGTGCAGGGCCGTACCAGGCTTGTGTGAGGCCTCTCGTCTGCTGGCTGTTTGAGGCAGGGAGAGAGAGGAAGCCAGGGAGAGAGAGGAAGGTAGGGAGAGAGGTAGGCGGGGAGAGAGGGGAAGGCAGGGAGAGAGAGGAAGGTAGAGGGAGGCAGGGAGAGAGGGGAAGGCAGGGAGAGAGAGGAAGGCAGGGAGAGAGGGGAAGGCAGGGAGAGAGAGGAAGGTATAGGGAGGCAGGGAGAGAGGGGAAGGCAGGGAGAGAGAGGAAGGCAGGGAGAGAGGGAGGCAGAGCGTGCCAGACAACACTGCTGCCGCTCTGGTTCTGCTGGCAACCTGAAGGGCTGTGGCACTGCTAATGCTAAACACAAGTTATTACGCATTATTCCTTTACTGCTTCTTTTCCTCTCTGTTGCTGACAAATGCAGATAGATGCAGACGTTTTGTTCGTTTTGTTACCTCTTCCAAGAAGCTGATTTGATTTTTCACTTCCGAGTTTAATTTACATGAAATCATAAGCGATTCTCCTTTAAGGTCTGACTGAGTTTTTGCTGACCCTTGCTTAGAAAATCATTTTCAGCAGGTTTCCCTGCTTGAAGGACTGTTGTGGTGGTGAGCTTAAGGGGCATAACCCGAAGCTAGTATCAGTATGGTCAATAAACATTGCCATGACTAAGTGCATGCCCTGTGCTACAAAGTGATAGCCAAACCAGGGTATTCCTACAGCAGCATTTAAAAAGAGATGGAGGCTAATATCCATTTTAAGAGGGATTAGAGCAAGACAATGAGTATGCAGGGGTTTAATACTTGTAAACATACATGTGAAATTCATGGAAGATATTTACTGAATTTATCATGGTGAATCACATGAACATGAATAACATAAAATGATGACCCACCTTTTGTTTTGTAAAGGCATACATGTACATGGTAGAGTACTTTGAAGCATGCCAGCTTATATTATCTGTCAATATTGGATTATTTTGATGAGTTAGTAAAACCATGCCGCTGATGCGTTGTGTGTCTGCTGGAGATCTGTGAGTCTCAAATCCCACTGTGCTGGAAGTGCACTGTCATGCCCCCATTTTCTCATCCATTCAGTCTGTTAGAGCTGCAATTAGTGCCCCAAGGGAGAACCCAGCGTCGGGTCGAGTCAGGCCTGAGCTGGTCGCTACACAGCCCAACCATTTCACCATATTAAAACTCACCCAACTTTCATTAATTTCTGTCATTTGTCAAGTTGTACTTTTTTGCTCTGTGTTTTGTTGTAATGGATGTGAAATCTAAACCTCTACTGATATTTCTCTCTCATTCAACACAGGCCTGTCTTTTTGTCCATGCTGTACGTATAGTTTGCACGGTTGTTTCCATTGATCCACCCGCATAATAGTTTTGCTTTTGTGCAATCAGTGCCTGCGTTGCATAAGCGCGTTATAAAATGTAGGTTTTCCCCCATTATTTTTAGGCCCAGCCTCAACAAGAACAATTTTTGTGTAACAGTTGTTCTGGGGCTAGCAGACAGAGCAGGCCCTTCTTTAATTTATGCTGAAATGTTCTGCACCCCTCTCCATGGTTGGACACATTGTGTTTGAAGTGCCGCTCGCTGCTCTCTCAAACCCAACAGTTTCCAAAAGAACCCCTGCTGGGTAGAGACTGGTATCTCTGAAGGCATCATTGCCGGAATGGGGGTGGGGAGAGTTCATTCGGAACAGAAATGCTTGCCCCACTTTTCCTCTCAGTGTCCTGAGTGGCACAACAGTCCTGGACGTGCTGTCCCTCTGCACCGCTCATCAGATGCACTGCCTCTAGTGATGGTCGCTCGCTGCCTGTGTGTGCCAATCAACATACTAATGAAGTTTATTTTGATTATTGGCCTCTCCAGAGTGTTGGGGGAGGGTCTTCTACTTTTTAAAAGTCTTTATTTATTCATGTCAGGAAGTGGAAAAATGGGACGGGTCTTAAGTAGAGCAGCTGCCTTCATGTGTTGATCCTGTTGACTGTCTGATTGTCACTAGGGGAAAGTGGGGAAAGTGGGAGGGCGGGGGCCCTGAAAAGTGCCCGCAGTTATAAAACCTAGAGCTCTTGTCATAGAGACTGGGACTCCATGTGGCTGTCGTTGCAGATGTCTGTCGAAGGTTGGCTGCATTTTATATCACACCCAGGTTCCTCGGCAGGGAGCATGGTGAGCAGAATTTTTAAATATTTACAGTATGATGCCTTGTTTAAATTCCACCTGAATATGCAGCCTCCTCTCATCGGCAGCCAGGGGAGGTTAGAACTGAGGAAGCTTTCTGGGCTTTTCACTTTTGGCCAGGCCAGACCAGGGTGTAGCTAGCTGTCTGTGACAGGCACAGCCAGGTTGGCAATGTCTCTCTTGTGGAATGATGCTTATAATGGATTCCTTGGCCTGCAAAGCCCTGGCGCAGAACTGGTATACAGGAGCCAGTTATAACAACTGACTTGGGTCTCTGAAGTGCTATTAGGATTCTGAGATAGAAGGAATTAAAAACACTAGGCTACACTTCAGCTCACAGCTCTGTGGTTGTGTTCCCAATTCCTATTCAGTTGTTATTTGTATTTGGTACAAATATGTATCATATCTATTATTATATACCCACATGGACAGAGTTTTGGATATGGTAAGACATAGTCTTTGCTGTGTTTACTATCAGTGTATATGTCTTGGAAATGGATGAAAGCTTGTCAAGGCAGGCAGTTTGTTTCATAGTTAGAGGGTTTGAGGCTCAGATTTAGAGGGTTTGAGGCTCAGATTTAGAGGGTTTGAGGCTCAGATTTAGAGGGTTTGAGACTCAGAGTTAGAGGGTTTGAGGCTCAGAGTTAGGGAGTTTGAGGCTCCGAGTTAGGGGGTTTGAGGCTCAGAGTCAGGAGGTTTGAGGCTCAGAGTTAGGGTGTTTGAGGCTCAGAGTTAGGGTGTTTGAGGCTCAGAGTTAGGGTGTTTGAGGCTCAGAGTTAGGAGGTTTGAGGCTCAGCGTTAGGGGGTTTGAGGCTCCGAGTTAGGGAGTTTGAGGCTCAGAGTCAGGACTTTTGAGGCTCAGAGTTAGGGTGTTGGAGGCTCAGAGTTAGGAGGTTTGAGGCTCAGAGTTAGGGTGTTGGAGGCTCAGAGTTAGGAGGTTTGAGGCTCAGAGTTAGGGTGTTTGAGGCTCAGAGTTAGGAGGTTTGAGGCTCAGCGTTAAGGGGTTTGAGGCTCCGAGTTAGGGAGTTTGATGCTCAGAGTCAGGACTTTTGAGACTCAGAGTTAGGGTGTTGGAGGCTCAGAGTTAGGTAGGTTTGAGGCTCCGAGTTAGGAGGTTTGAGGCTCAGAGTTAGGAGGTTTGAGACTCAGCGTTAGGAGGTTTGAGGATCAGCGTTAGGAGATTTGAGGCTCAGAGTTAGGTTTGAGGCTCAGAGTCAGGACTTTTGAGACTCAGAGTTAGGGTGTTGGAGGCTCAGAGTTAGGGTGTTTGAGGCTCAGAGTTAGGGTGTTGGAGGCTCAGAGTTAGGGTGTTGGAGGCTCAGAGTTAGGGTGTTGGAGGCTCAGAGTTAGGGTGTTGGAGGCTCAGAGTTAGGGTGTTGGAGGCTCAGAGTTAGGAGGTTTGAGGCTCAGAGTTAGGGTGTTGGAGGCTCAGAGTTAGGAGGTTTGAGGCTCAGAGTTAGGGTGTTGGAGGCTCAGAGTTAGGAGGTTTGAGGCTCAGAGTTAGGGAGTTTGATGCTCAGAGTTAGGAGGTTTGAGGCTCAGAGTTAGGGTGTTGGAGGCTCAGAGTTAGGGTGTTGGAGGCTCAGAGTTATGGTGTTGGAGGCTCAGAGTTAGGAGGTTTGAGGCTCAGAGTTAGGTAGGTTTGAGGCTCAGCGTTAGGAGGTTTGAGTCTCAGAGTTAGGGTGTTTGAGGCTCAGAGTTAGGTAGGTTTGAGGCTCAGCGTTAGGAGGTTTGAGTCTCAGAGTTAGGTTTGAGGCTCAGCGTTAGGAGGTTTGAGGCTCAGAGTTAGGAGGTTTGAGGCTCAGAGTTAGGAGGTTTGAGGCTCAGAGTTAGGAGGTTTGAGGCTCAGAGTTAGGAGGGTTGAGGTTCAGTAGTAGGTCGACGTGAGAAGAACCTCAGCTCTTGGCAACACAAACAGAGTGCTGCTGGAGAGGCTTTTTGAAATGGTCCAACTGGAGGGCTATCAAAAATATACTGTTGCCGTGGCACAGCGCTGTGTTTATTTAAAATATCTTTGGTCCACTGCTGTTGCCAATGTAGCCTCGTTATGCACTGAACTGAATTCCTGGGTTTTAACCGTTCACTTATTCTTTCTTTCTAATGTCCACCAAACTTTATTCTTAAATGTACCATGGAGTGAATAAAATGGGAATAGTTTCTCAAGGATTTTGCTCATCAGAGCTTCATGTTGTCTTTGTGTGAGGTTGTACGCCACGCAGTTTATATTGAGCCGACAGTGATATTGATTGTTTATCAGGAATACTCTGGCACTTGACAAGTCTCAACACAGAGGGATAGAAAGGGAATTCAGGGTCTTGGCTCTCTCTCTCTCTCTCTCTCTCTGTGTGTGTGTGTGTGTGTGTGTGTGTGTGTGTGTGTGTGTGTGTGTGTGTGCGTGCGCGCGCGCGCGTGCGTGCGTGCGTGCGTGCGTGCGTGCGTGCGTGCGTGCGTGCGTGTGGTAGAGGTGAGGAGTGGCAGTGGAGAGGGCAGATCCCTTTGACATCTCTTCTTCTGTGTACTGCAATACAAAATAACGGTATAGACAGCAATTGCTTTAGCAGTGTGTGAAGAAGGGGCTGTTGTTTGTGACCGTATGAGAGGAATGGTAAGCGAGGAACTAGAGCTGTATTTTGTGATTGGGATCCAGTCATGCACAACGGCCACTGCGGGTGCTTTCAGAAGGTGAATCATACACATTTTGTATGGCTTGAGCTTTTATTCTAGAGCTGAAATTCGAATGTCTTTGCTCAGTTTCGGACAATATGAGACAGCCATGTGTGACTTCCAGTCTCTTCACAGTTTTAATTTAATTTAATTTTAATTAATGACGTTTTGAGTAGCTTGTACACCACTTTATTTCAATCCTTGATATTAATATGGGTACTTCATTACTAGCTGAAATTAGGACTAAGTAACTTAGAAACGCCATCTAATGGCGTGCGAGGCACTAATGAATGCAACGTAGTTTATTGGTATATTTCAGAATGCATGCTTCTGAGAACATACTCAATTGAAGCACCAGTGATGCTTCTCACGGTGGAAAACAGGCTTATTATCTGTCCCTTCATCTCTCCTATCTGGGTTCATACAGTACAATAGCCCTTCCTAGAGCCTAATCCATAGCCCCTCATCTCATCCAGGTCAGGGGGCACAGCAGGTACTGTACTGCTGCAGCAGAAGCCCAGTAGTCTCTGGCTTGGCCTCCCAGTCCACCAGCAGACCTGCAGTACAGTATGGATGGGTATTGTGTTGTACTGTATGGTCGTGCCCTCTGCAGCATGCTCCCTCTCATCTCCTGTGTTCCTCTTGGACAAGTGAAAAGGGGAACTATCCTGCCCTCTATTGAGATGCGCTGTTTTAATATTCCATCATCGTTGCAGTAGGTCATTTGTGATTTCAGAAGGGGGAAGAGTTTTAAGGAGCCCAGTGCACATACTGTAGGTACAGTTTCTCACTGATTTACCTATAATAGGCTGCCTGTAATAACCAGAACAAAATCAATTCCTATGTTTCTTTAGCAGAACACAAGCATAAAACATTTACAGTATAGGAAACTGTTCTACAGGTGTGGCAGGTTGGAAATCATACGTATTGTTGATTGTAACATTGATATATAGATGACATTTAGAAAGGTGTGACACTTATCTTTAATTATTTGGTTTAGCAGGAACCTTGACTACTTAGAATCTGCTCCATGCCTGTGATTGGTTTTGATCCCTTGATTAGTTTCACTCAGTCAAAACAGTAGTGATGGGAGAAAAAATAGATACAGTTACATATCGGTATATTATTTTTGACCACATATTGTATCATTTTGACTATATCGCAATATAATGTTTTGGGCTAGTTGGCTGTACCTGCACCAAAACTGTTTTTCCTTCATAGCTTGTTCTCCATCTTCTTTTTAAATAGGGAGACAATTTGTTTTCAGCACTTTTATTTCCATGGCTGATCAAAACTTGTTTTCTCATGGCTCTTTCCTGTCCATCTGCAGCAGACATATTGTGAGCATTATGTTTGGAACATCGAATTGGAATAAAATCACACTATCGACTCGCAATACATGTACAATCGTGAAAATCGCGATACATATTGTATCAGCACAAAATAATCGTAATAATATCTTATCGTGAGGTCCCTGGCAATTCCCAGTCCTACAAAACAGCATTTTCTATTTACACAGGGTTGACTTATTGCGTAATGTACACTATTTAAAAAATATGTTCGTTTATTATAGATGTGTTATAATCTGTATGACTGAAAATTCAGCTTTGGGCACTTGCGATTGTCAGCAAGCAATACACCATGCATAAGAATAAGAATAGCAAAAACGTATTCAGCTGCAATAACTTCTTCGTGGCAGTGAATGCAGACGATTTGCAAGTATTTAGGCAATGATGAATCACATCATATATCACTGTCAAAGCAGACGCTGCTCTAAGTGTAGAGATTTACAGGAAGTACGGAAGTGGAGACAGTCCTGTGAGACTCCCACTGGCTGGCTGCTGCTGGGCTGCTGGACCTCAACTCTCCTTGGCTCAGAATCGTCACACGACACTGGTTCCAGTCCCAGACATCAGTTAAATTCATTTAGGAAATGTATCTCCAAAATTAGGACAAATCAAAGAGATACTTTTGGATGATTTGGATTTAATGCAAAAAAAAATGTGAATATCGGTCCAATGACTAGAATGGGATTTGTGCCACAAATGCTAAAATGTTAGCATGTGGAAACAGTTCCAGGGAAACTAAACCAAAGCATGGATTACTGTCATATCTTGTCCATAGACTGCTTACAGGGTAAGGAAAACAATGTGTCACTTGGGTAAACTATCCCTTTAACGTTAATGAGGCCATCTATGACACAGTCATGTTTGTCATTGTCGGTCTTTAGACAACTCTGTGTTTAGAGAGACATTTCTTTGTGTGGAAAATAAGCTCACCCTTTCAGCCGGTGTGCCATGCTAATAGTGACAGGAACAGAAGGGTGGGGTGGGAAGTGTACTCCCAGGGGCGGTGTCCTAGGACACCTGTGGGCGGAGTCCTTGGGCCTGGGCTGACAGGAAAGCTGGTGAGGATAAACCATGTTCAGCAAGCTTTCTGTTCTCCCTCTTTTATTTGTTGACTTTGATTTTTTTGTTCTGCTCAGTTCACTTACAACCCCCTGCTTGTCGAACATCTCATTCCAAAACCATGGGCATTAATACGGAGTTGGTCCCCCCTTTGCTGCAATAACAACCTCGACTCTTCTGGGAATGCGTTCCACTAGATTTTGGAACATTTCTGCGGGGACTTTTTTCCATTCAGCCGCAAGAGCATTAGTGAAGTTGGGCAATGATGTTGGGCGATTAGGCCTGACTCGCAGTCGGCGTTCCAATTCATCCCAAAGGTGTTCGTTGGGGTTGAGGTCAGGGCTCTGCGCAGGCCAGTAAAGTTCTTCCACACTGATCTTGACAAACCATTTCTGTATGGACCTCGCTTTGTGCATGTGGGGCATTGTCATGCGGAAACAGGAACGGGCCTTCCCCAAACTGTTGCCACAAATTTGGAAGCACAGAATCATCTAGAATGTAATTGTATGTTGTAGCATTAAGATTTCCCTTCACTGGAACTGAGGGGCCTTGCCCAAACCATGAAAAACAGCCCCATACCATTATTCCTCCTCCACCAAACTTTACAGTAGGCACTATGGGCAGCGTTCTCCTGGCATCTGCCAAACCCAGATTCGTCCATCGGACTGCCAGATGGGGAAGCGTGATTCATCACTCTAGAGAACGCGTTTCCACTGCTCCAGAGTCCCATGGGGGCGAGCTTTACACCACTCCAGCCGACGCTTGGCATTGCGCATAGTGATCTTAGGCTTGTGTGCGGCTGCTCGGCCATGGAAATCCATTTTATGAAGCTCCCGACGAACAGTTCTTATGCTGACGTTGTTTCCAGAGGCAGTTTGGAACTCAGTAGTGAGTGTTGTAACTGAGGACAGATGATTTTTAAGTGCTACGCGCTTTAGCTCTCGGCGGTCCCGTTCTGTGAGCTTGTGTGGCCTACCACTTTGCGGCTGAGCTGTTGTTGCTCCTAGACGTTTCCACTTCACAATAACAGAACTTATAGTTGACCGGGGCAGCTCTAGCAGGGCAGGAATTTGACAAACTGACTTGTTGGAGAGGTGTCATCCTATGACGGTGCCTCGTTGAAAGTCACTGAGCTCTTCAGTAAGGCCATTCTACTGCCAATGTTTCTCTATGGAGATGCATGGCTGTGTGCTCAATTTTATTCACCTGTCAGCAACAGGTGTGGCTGACATAGGCAAATCCACTAATTTGAAGGGGAGTCCACATACTTTTGCATATATAGTGTAGTAGTACGGCGCCACCCGAAGAAATTAGGATTAAGTGCCTTGCTCAAGGGCACATCGGCAGATTCTTCACCTTGTCAGGAGGACATGTTTGGCCATTTGGCTGTGACCTAATATGACTCCAGCACCGCTCGGCTGCAGAAGTAGGGCAAGAAAATCGCTCTCACCCAGTCTTAACTCAACAGGCAATATTGCACAAGAGAAATTCCTTTTACTTCAGCCCTGATGGTTGCCAGATAACTGAACTCAGAGGCGGTGTAATGTTTATTGATAAATATTGTCAAGGTTGTTGGAAGCTGTAAAGGAGGCTGTCAATGGAACACTTATGGACAAATAGAATTTGTTCTCAATACTATAACCTGGTTTAGTAAAGATTGAATGTTATAACCTCCTTTGAAGGTTTCATCAATGAAACGTTGGTAAAGCACAGTAAGCTGTTTCATATTAGCTGTTCTGAGAACACTTTGATTCAGTCTGCAGGAAACAGACTACGTATACAACTTTTAGTGGGAAAATATTGAAACAAAACTTTTAGCTCCCTCAATTCCTCACGGAAATGGTGCACATTTCTTCAGTTATTTTTTAAGTTTGTATATTATGATTATGAACACTTGTTACTGAAACAACATTTGTCCACCCCCGACCCTGGTTTTTCCAAAAACTTTGATAGATTCCAGTTAGAAAATTATACTTGAGACCAGGTAACAAGCAGGCCAATTGGGAGTTAGATTCAGCCACAGTGAGGCTCAGTGGTTTGATCTTCAAGGAGCAGTCAGCCCACGTCTCAATGAGTGGGTGCACAAGGCCTGATGGCTCCAGCACAGCTCCCAGGGCAGGTTTTTCTTCCTCAAAACACTTATGGAGGAGGAAGGGAGCTTAAAGAACAGGCTTTGTTCAAGGCTAAGAGCAGTGCCCTGTTGTGGCACGACAGGGATTAGGGAGATTAGCCCGCTAGTATGTTATGTAATTGAATGTAACTGTTAGGGATAAAGCCGCAAGGGACATTGTCAGGACTCACTGCTGCTTGAGAAATCACAGAGCCACAGACACAGAGAGAGGGAGAGACACAGAGAGAGAGAGGGAGGGAGAGAGAGAGTGCAAGAGATACGGAGACAAAGAGAGAGAGAGAAAGAGGGAGAGACAGAGGGAGGGGATGGGCTGTTGGCCCGCCATTATCAGGTCACTCGGTTCTCTTACCTAGAATGGCGTGGTGGATGAAAAGCTTTCCCAATCTGGTTCAGAGTTAGTTAAATCTGGAAAACATTGAGTGGAAAGTCAACAGAGATTTATCCATTGCAAAGCTGGTCCTAATGATATTTTGTTTTGAAGCTGATCCCTCTGGTATGCCCTCTAAGATATAGAACCATGTTTATTCTATTCAGTACATTTCTATGAATAGACAGACATTGATAGTAGGCCTAAGTTTAATATGCTTTTTGACAACTGTACTTCATTGATTCTTTTCAGATATCCTAACAGAGTGAGTTTATATGACTTCACCTCATTGTAATTTTTGAAAATCAGCCACATAAGCCTCCAAGTTTTCTCTATTTGCATTGTGCAATGACCAGTATGGAATACAGAACTGGCACTTCCATCAACAGGGACAGATTATTGTGAAATAGACACAAATTGCTTATTGGACATTTATGACTGGCACACGAAAATAAAATGTTTTTTTGTTGTGTCAAGTCCACGATTTTGAGTACTTTTCAATCACAGATAAAGACTGTAGGTTACTTAAGACAGAAAATATAGGAGGGGAGGATGGGTGTGCTACCATATAGCAAACCCAAACATTGCGTGTTTGAATCACGTCATGGACTATTTTAGCTATGGCCCAAAAAATTGCCAAGGACTCCAGCCACCCTAGTCATAGACTGTTCTCTCTGCTACCGCACGGCAAGCGGTACCGGAGAGCCAAGTCTAGGTCCAAAAGGCTTCTTAACAGCTTCTACCCCCAAGCCGTAAGACTCCTGAACTATTTGCATTGTCCCCCACCCCCATTTTTACACTGATGCTACTCTCTGTTTATTATCTATGCATAGTCACTTTACCTCTACCTATATGTACATATTACTTCAATTACCTCGAATACCTGTACTCCCACACATTGACTCTGTACCGTTACCCCCTCTATATATATTTTTATTTTTTATTTCAGTTTATTTTAGTAAATACTTTCTCAACACCTAAAAAAAATTAAAACTGCATTGTTGGTTAAGGGCTTGTAAGAAAGCATTTCACTGTAAGGTCTACACCGGTTGTATTTGGCGGATGTGACAAATCAAATTTGGTTTGATTTAATTAGCTACTCTGCAACAACTTACTTACAACTTTTTTAACTACTTAGCTTGCACGTTAGCTAACCCAAACCTAGCCTTAACCCTACTTAGCTAGAATGTTACCTAACCCTAACCTTAACCCCTAACCCCTAGCCTAGCTAATGCTAGCCACCTAGCTATTGTTAACCACAAGAAATTGGAATTTGTGTAATACACACAAAATGTGTTGTGAAGAACAATCATATAGTAAGACCTTTTCATGTGCCCGTCACCAATTTGAAATAAGTAATGCTTATTAATAAGCTGTGATAGTGTGTTTGATCGACAATGTACTTTTATGTGTTTTAATCATGTGTTTTAATCCTCCATTTCTGTTATGCCCTGAGGCTTCTGAACACAACATTCTGTTTGTTAAGAAGGCCACCTGAGGATAGCTGTATTTATGATCATAGACAATCTAACTGGTGGTTCATGTTAAATCCACGTATGCATGTTATTATATGTTTTCTGTTTATTAGCACAGCACCTGAACAGATTTGCTACAGACCTACTTTTAAAGATGCAAAACATATATTGAATGGCTGTGCTTCTGGCACCAACAGCTGACCTGTTCAAGAAACGTTTCTCATTATTTTAGTAAACACATTATACCTGCTCCTCAACCAAATGTACAGTACCAAGCTAGAGGCTGCAGGTGTTGCTAGCACTCATGGAAGGGAATTCACATTCTTTGACAGCAACTTGGTTTGTTAGAGCTGGAATAAAACTCTCATGGTTATTTATAAAAACCTGTGCCTTATCCGATCTTGATAAGAAAAGCTTCAAACTGGGATGGATAACAGTCAATCATTCCTGAAATTCACATCTGACTTTAATTAATTGAAAGGCTCCATATCCTCCTCTTTTTGACTGATTATTCATCATTCCCCCTCTCTCTTTCTCTCTCTCTCTCTTTCTCTTTCTCTCTCTCTTATAAATGTTCCCCTGACATACAGGAGGGGAGATTTTATATATAAGAGCGAGAGAGAGGGAGAGAGAGAGAACCTAGTTAATTTCTCCTGGATTTTCCACAGTAGAGAGCGGAACCCAATTAAATGACCCCCTAATGTGATTAAAGCAGTGGAGATGAGAGGACAGGAGTGTAGAAGAGACAGCGGCTCCCGCGCCTGTCCCTGGACCAGTCAACACCAGACCAGGAGGCTACTGAGGACCCTCGCTACTCACTGGCATAATCTGACGATCTTTGGGTCCAGTCAGATCTCCTGTTTTTCCATCATTCTAATCATAAATCATCTTCCAAATCATATTTGATACTCTGTAGGACCCCACAATACATAAACATATTTTGTAGAAACAGAACGATCTGTCATGTCAAGTTTATTTGTCATATGCACAGGTTACACATTGTACACAGTACTTTGAAATGCTTCATCTGTTCGCCTGTGGTCTGCTCTTCACCACAGTCAGTTTATTTCTCTATCTTGTTTGGGTTATTCTCCGTTGACCTGGTTGAGGACTGTTCTGGGCTCAGTGTTCATTGGCTCATTACACAGGTGGGTTTTAAATGGCTGTTGACTGGTCTCCCAAATGTTGTGTTTTTTTAGCAGCATGATTAACATCCATTATTAATCCAGCCATGAGTAGTTCTGCAGAAGGTTCCCTTTGGTGCGCTCTATGACGCTCGCAGACGCCTCTCCGAGACTCCATGTTGACTTTTTATACACAGTGTACTGTAATAGTGGCATCAGTATTGTATAGATATGTTCCTTTGTATTTTCAGGAAGGGAAAGGGACTGTGTTCGGTCCACTGCATATCCTGTACTTGCACTGTACAATGGAATTATGATTGACTATGCTACATGGTGCACCTTCAGATGTATAAATCTAAAAACTATGACTCAGGCTTTGCGTGTAGCTTACAAAAATAACAAACCATCCAAAAACATGAATATTTGACATAATTGTCTAGTTTACAAAATTACATAGTTTTTTTTTCTCTCTCTCTCTCTCTCTCTCAGAGGTGGTAATGATTTGAAATGAATCTGTTCTAAACATAATGATAAAAAAATAATGATAAAGCAAAAACAGGTTTTTATAAATCTTTGCAAATTTATTACAAATAAAAAACGAAAATATCAATTTTACATAAGTATTCAGACCCTTTACTCAGTACTTTGTTGAAGTACCTTTGGCAGTGATTACAGCATCGAGTCTTCTTGGGTATGATGCTACAAGCTTGGCACACTTGCATTTGGGGAGTTTCTCCCATTCTTCTCTGCAGATCATCTCAAGCTCTGTCAGGCTGGATGAGGAGCGTCGCTACACAGCTATTTTCAGGTCTCTCCATAGATGTTCAATCGGGTTCAAGTCCGGGCTCTTGCTTGGCCACTCAAGGACATTCAGAGACTTGTCCCGAAGCCACTCCTGCTTTGTCTTGGCTGTATGCTTAGGGTCGTTGTCCTTTTGGAAGGTGAACCTTCGCTCCAGTCTGAAGCAGGTTTTCATCAAGGATCCCTCTGCACTTTGCTCCGTTCATCTTTGCTTCGATCCTGACTAGTCTCCAAGTCCCTGCCGCTGAAAAACATCCCCACAGCGTGATGCTGCAACCACCATGCTTCACCGTAGGGATGGGGCCAGGTTTCCTCCAGACATGACGCTTGGCATTCAGGACAAAGAGTTCAATCTTGGTTTTATCAGACCAGAGAATCTTGTTTCTCATGGTCTGAGAGTCCTTAAGGTGCCTTTTGGCAAACTCCAAGTGGGCTGTCATGTGTCTTTTTACTGAGGAGTGGCTTCCGTCTGGCCACTCTACCATAAAGGCCTGATTGGTGGAGTGCTGCAGAGATAGTTGTCCTAAATAAATAAATACAGTATGGGGATGAGGTAGTTGGATGGGCTATTTACAAATGGGCTATGTACAGCTGCAGTGATCTGTGAGCTGCTCTGACAGCTGGTGCTTAAAGCTAGTGAGAGAGATATGAGTCTCCAGCTTCAGTGATTTTTGCAGTTCGTTCCAGTCATTTGCAGCAGAGAACTGGAAGAAAAGGCGGCCAAAGGAAGAATTGGCTTTGGGGGTGACCAGTGAGATATACCTGCTGGAGCGCGTGCTACGGGTGGGTGCTGCTATGGTGACCAGTGAGCTGAGATAAGATGGGGCTTTACCTAGCAAAGACTTGTAGATGACCTGGAGCCAGTGGGTTTGGCGACGAGTATGAAGCGAGGGCCAGCCAACGAGAGCGTACAGGTCACAGTGGTGGGTAGTATATGGAGCTTTGGTGACAAAACGGATGGCACTGTGATAGACTGCATCCAATTTGTTGAGTAGAGTGTTGGAGGCTCTTTTGTAGATGACATCACCGAAGTCGAGGATAGGTAAGATGGTCAGTTTTAGAGGGTATGTTTGGCAGCATGCGTGAAGGATGCAAAATAGAATGCCGATTCTAGATTTAATTTTGGATTTGAGATGCTTAATGTGAGTCTGGAAGGAGAGTTTACAGTCTAGCCAGACACCTAGGTATTTGTAGTTGTCCACATATTCTAAGTCAGAACCGTCCAGAGTAGTGATGCTGGACGGGCGGTCAGGTGCGTGCAGCGATCGGTTGAAGAGCATGCATTTAGTTTTACTTGCATTTAAGAGCAGTTGGAGGCCACGGAAGGAGAGTTGTATGGCATTGAAGCTCATCTGGAGGTTAGTTAACACAGTGTCCTAAGAAGGGCCAGAAGTATACAGAATGGTGTCATCTGCGTATAGGTGGATCAGAGAATCACCAGCAGCAAGAGCGACATCATTGATGTATACAGAGAAGAGAGTCGGCCTGAGAATTGAACCCTGTGGCACCCCCATAGAGACTGCCAGAGGTCCGGACAACAGGCCCTCCGATTTGAAACACTGAACTCTATCAGAGAAGTAGTTGGTAAACCAGGCGAGGCAGTAGTTGGTGAAATAGCCGAGCAGTTGAGGTTGAAATGAAGTCAAACAAGCAGTAGGCCTAACAGAGGTGTGTTTTTCCTGGATATGACGTACGTGTGTCTGTGTGAGTACAGTATGTTTTGGAGAACCCTATCAACCTTATCTCTGGGTGACAGGAGGCAATGGGGTTTGCTACTATCATGTCCACATCATGATGTGTCCACATGCCTGCATGCCTCTACATTGGCCCCTTCTGACAGTTATCGATGGGCCGTAGCGCATAGGAATTTTCGGCTGTTGTTATATGAAGTCTATTACACTATTTTTTTGTTCGCTAGGCCATCTTTGTGTGCCTATGGGTTCCCTGGTTTTGTGGTTTATGATATCTACTGCAAGGGAAATTCCAGGATAATATCTCTGATATCAACTCTGAATCAATGGCCAATAAAACCAATTTTAAGTGTAACAAACTGGAACTATCAATTGCATGAATGGAAATTATACAACAGCACTACTAGACAGTTCTGTCATGATGTCATGAATATGTTTTTGTATTATTACGCATTGCTTACTGAGCGAATAACAGCGTCTGTGATTGGGCCTTTAGAGTGTAGTTGAACCCAGAAAGATGTCACTTAGTCCAATGCGTGTTCTGATGGATGTCATGCGATGCAGATTGCAGACGGTGGCATCTTGTTCATGTCAGCCATGTCATAATGTGGAGTGGGCCCCGGCGATTCAGTCTCATTGTCAGTGTGCATGGCCTCAGAAATCATTTTAGTCCTGGGGTCATGCCCTGTCTGACTTTGTCATTGAGTTGGGGCAAAGGCATGAGCTGGTCTTAAGTAGGGCTCAGCGTGCTGGTCCGTGTCTCCCAGGCCTGGGACTGTAGAGTCTATAGGAAGCTATGGGAGTCAATAAAACGGCCCATATTTTCAGGCTCAAGGGGGACTTGGGCACTTTGATCCTCTAAATCAGAGGCCAATTGTTTTGCACGTAACAAGGTCAGAGCTCAAGTGGTTGTGTAGCATTGCTAAAACATTTTGCTCTGCTGTGAGATTCAGCAATGCATGACTGAGGACACTTGACCAATAATGCTGTTCTGAGCCATGTGGTGGTGATACAAAATCATTAATGTCCCAGTGCTTGGAAGGCTGCCACGGTGCCTCCTTTATTTAAAGAGGAGATTAAGCGGATCCTAACAGTTATAGGCCAATTTATATCTTGCCCTGTTTATTAAAAGTTTTGGAAAAACTTGTTAATAATCAAGTGACTGGCTTTCTTGATGTCTATTGAATTCTCTCTGGTATGCAATTTGGTTTCCGCTCTGGTTATGGATGTGTCACTGCAACCTTAAAGGTCCTAAATTATTTCACCACTTCCCTTGACTCTAAGCAATGTTGTGCTGCGATCTTTATTGACTGCCCAAGCTTTCGATACGGTAGGTCATTCCATTCTTTTGGGTCGGCTAAGAAGTATTGGTGTCTCCTGAGGGGTCTCCTGCCTGATTTACTAACTACCTCCCTCAAAGAGTTCATTGTTTAAAGTCAGAACATCTGCTGTCTCAGCCCCTTCCTGTTACCAAGGGAGTACCCCAAGGCTCGATCCTACGCCCCCCGCTCTTCTCAATTTATATCAACAACATAGCTCAGGCAGTAGGAACCTCTCGCCTCTACTTATATGCAGATGATACAGTCTTATACTCAGCTGGCCTCTCCCTAGATTTTGTGAACGCTCTACAACAAAGCTTTCTTAGTGTCCAGCAAGCTTTCTCTGCCCTTAACCTTGTTCTGAACAACTCCAAAACAAAGGTAATGTGGTTCAGTAGGAAGAATGGCCATCTCCGTATTCCCAGCACAAGACCCATTGGTTGATGCTTATTTATATAACCCTCATTGGCCTCACTCCTCCCTATCTGAGATACCTACTACAACCCTCATCCCCCCCAAAGCACACACATCCCTGGGTCACTCCTCTTTTCAGTTCGCTCTAGCTAGCGACTGGAACGAGCTGCAAAAAACACTCAAACTGGATAGTTTTATCTCTCTGTTGTGTTGCTACCATGTTGTGTTGTTGTCATGCTGTGTAGCTGCCATGTTGTGTTGTTGTCATGTTGTGTTGCTGCTATGTTGTGTTTTTGTCATGTTGTGTTGCTGCCATGTTGTGTTGTTGTCTTAGGTCTCTCTTTATGTAGTGTTGTGGTTAGGGTTGGGTGGTATTCCGATTTTTATACCGTCATAGCGTTTCTGTACCATTCCGAGGTACACAGTATTACCAGAAGTGCACACAAGGGGCACTATTAAAAAAAGAAAAACAAATGTTTTTTCTTTTTACTCACAAAACAATTTAGGCATCAAGGATCTTGAATGTCTCTGCTGTAACCAAGAAACTTGATCTTGACATCTAGCCACTTAGCTAGCAATTTAGCAAACCAAATGCATAGCTGGAGCCCTGAGCTGGATATTGTTTATTTGACTCTTCTTAGATTTGTCGTAGTTATACTTAACTTAACTTATAAGCAGTGATGTAAGGGTAGGCAACAACACATCTGCTACGCTGATCCTCAACACTGGGGCCCCTCAGGAGTGTGTGCTTAGACCCCTCCTGTACTCCCTGTTCACCCACAACTGCGTGGCCAAACACGACTCCAACACCATCATTAAGTTTGCTGACGACACAACAGTGGTAGGCCTGATCACCGACAACGATGAGACACCCTATAGGGAGTCATAGACTGTTTTCTCTGCTACCGCACGGCAAGCAGTACCGGAGCGCCAAGTCTAGGACCAAAAGGCTCCTTAACAGCTTCTACCCCCAAGCCGTAAGACTGCTGAACAATTAATCAAATGGCCACACCGGATTATTTACATTGACACCCCCCCTCCCCATTAGTTTTTTACACTGCTGCTACTCGCTGTTTATTATCTATGCATAGTCACTTCACCCCTACCTACACGTACAAATTACCTCGACTAACCTGTACCCCTGCACATTGACTCGGTAACGGTACGCCCTGTATATAGCCTCGTTATTTTATTGTGTTACTTTTTATAATTTTTTACTTTAGTTTATTTGGTAAATATTTTCTTAACTCTTTATTGAACTGCACTGTTAGTTAAGGGCTTGTAAGTAAGCATTTCAGTGCAGGTGACTAATAAAGTTAGATTTTATTTGTAGCACGCACCCCCGCAGCCCCCTCCCCCCCTAACGGTATTGAAAATTATACTGTCGATATTTGGAAATATCCCGCTATGCTGTATAAACGGTATATCGCCCAAGCCTAGTTGTGGTATATCTTTATTTTCTTTTTATCCCAGACCCGTCCCTACAGGAGGCCTTTTGCTTCTTGCTAGGCCCTCATTGTAAATAAGAATTTGTTCTTAATTGACTTGCCTAGTTAAATAAAGGTTAAATAAATGAAAAAAGTGTTTGGTACAATTTAATGAAGAACAAATGGATCATTGATCAGATAGAGTATACATATGTCTACTCTGTAGCCTACATAACACACAGAAAAAACACTGCCAGAGAGAGAGAGATTGCTTTGGCAATGTTAACATATATTTCCCATGCCAATAAAGCCCTTGAATTGAATTGAATTGAATTGAATTGAATTGAATTGAATTGAGAGAGAGAGAGAGAGAGAGAGAGAGAGAGCTGGGAAAGAGGGAGAGCAAAAGGTGTTGAAAAGCTATCGATTTTGAGACATGACTCCACTGTGCCATTTTCCGTTATGCTGCACCAATCAATGGAGCTAATGTCTGACTGCCTGTCTGTTTCTGCCCTACTAGCACACCTGCGATCAGAGCCAGGCTGGCAGTGTTGTCAGTTTCAATGGCAGGCTGCAGCAGTGGTCTTGTTCCCACACTTAGGGCCTAACAACCTAACCGTGGTGGTGGTCTCAGCTGCAGTCTCATCCTGCTCTCAGAACTTGACTTTCAGTCCTCATGGGTACAAACCAGATAATTTCTTGACAGCTTGCCTCTCTCTCTCTCTCTCTCTCTCTCTCTCTCTCTCTCTCTCTCTCTCTCTCTCTCTCTCTCTCTCTCTCTCTCTTTCTCTCTCTCTCTCTCTCTCTCTCTCTCTCTCTCTCTCTCTCTCTCTCTCTCTCTCTCTCTCTCTCTCTCTCTCTCTCTCTCTCTCTCTCAGTATGAAAAAGCCAGGGGAGGGTGGGAGAGGACAGATGCAAAGTAAGTTATTTGAAGTGAGACACGGACCCAAAAAATTAATCATATTGCATTTCCAGGAAAGTGGGCTTATCAGGGGTTTCACCTTGAATCAGCAGAGTATTTTCAGCTTGGGTTCATCATTCGCCAGAATGATGACGGAGGTGACGGAGGTGGAGAGATACGTTTGAATTTTTGCTTTAAACTGTGTAATTGTGAATCTGTATTCGCACTAGGGCTAGGCGACATGGCCTAAAAATCATATCTTTATTTATTATAAACTTATATATATATAATTTTTTGTAAAGTTTTCTCTAAATAAGCTTTGTGATACAATAAGGTCAAATACACTGTATTTAAAACAGTAAGCTATAATCTAATGAATTCAGGGCTTGTGAAATTATGTGTCCACAATCATAAGACCCACTAATAATGTAATTATTTTATCAAAATAGTTTAACCAGCTTTTTTGCAGTAATCACTGATCTGGCTTTTAAGTCAATGAAATTGCCCTTTTTGTTACAAATGTAACCAGAACTATGCATAATGCACATTCGCTTCTTGTAGCAGGCATAATAGAAAATCAAAACAGATCTCTCAAGCACAAGCCCACGTGCTAGTGAGTAACCAGCTAATCTTTATAGGAATCTTTATATGTCAGGTTTAGCCTACTTGGATCTACACTGAACAAAAATATCAACGCAACATGTAAAGTATTGGTCCCATTTTTCATGAGCTGAAATAAAAGACCCCAGAAATGTTCCATATGCACAAAAAGCTTATTTCTCTCAAATGATGTGCACAATTTTGTTTACATCCCTATTAGTGAGCAGTTCTCCTTTGCCAGGATAATCCATCCACCTGACAGGTGTGGCATATCAAGAAGCTGATTAAACAGAATGATCATTACACAGGTGCAGCTTGTGCTGGGGACAATAAAAGCCACTAAAATGTGCAGTTTTCTCACACAACCCAATGCCACAGATGTCTCAAGTTTTGAGGGAGTGTGCAATTGGCATGCTGACTGCAGGAATATCCACCAGAGCTGTTGCCAGATAATTGGATGTTAATTTATCTACTGTAAGCCACCTCCAAGGTTGTTTTAGAGAATTTGGCAATACGTCCAACCGGCCTCACAACCTCAGACCACATGTATGGCGTCGTGTGAGCGAGAAGTTTGCTGATGTCAACATTGTGAACAGAGTGCACCATGGTGGCGGTGGGGTTATGGTATGGGCAGGCATAAGCTACTGACAACGAACACAATTGCATTTTATTAATGGCAATTTGAACGCACAAAAATACCATGACGAGATCCTGAGGCCCATTTTTTTTTTAAGGAATCTGTGACCAACAGATACATATCTGTATTCCTAATCATGTGAAATCCATAAATTATGGCCTAATACATTTATTTCACTTGACTGATTTCCTCATTTGAACTGTAACTAAATTGTTGCATGTTGCATTTATGTTTTTGTTCAGTATATTTTATAGCTAACAGGGCAGAACAGTTAAATTGTTATGAACGCTCCCTTCTGTCCGTCTCCAACTGTTTGAACAGCATGCTAGCCTGTCCAGTTTGTTCAGATGTTGAAATCAAGTGGCCTAGCTTATTTCTCAGAATGAGAACAAGTTGGCAATTCCATACATAATTGTGTTTTATGCTTATTGCACATTTATAAAACAGACTTGGCAAATATTGTCGCATTGTGTTTTGGTGTCCAAATGATCGATTCTGTTGGCCCAAACCTCTAATGCAAATAGCGAGTTGAAACCCCTTGTCTGAGAGGAAAAAGTGATATCTCATCTTTGTTGTTGCGAGTGGCAGGCCCCCGACAGCTGCAACTAACCATAGAAATACAATCCATAGATGGCAGTTCCCATAAGACTTTCATCCATTGCTAGTCTACCCAGTCAAATTACCAGGGTAAGAGGTTACAAAACCCTTTCTATGGATTATATGTCTATAGCAACAAGCTGTAGCCTATATTTGTCTCGCATGCTTCCCAAACTGCAGCGTTCCCGACTGTAGACATACATGTAACTGCCAAAATAAAGGAAACACTTGAGTAAACAAGGGATGTTATGGTGTGAGGTGCATTTTCCTGGCATGGTTTAGGTCAACTTGTAGAATCTATGCCAAGGCGCGTTGAAGCTGTTCTGGCAGCTCGTGGTGGCGCAATTACCCTTTTAAGACGCTCAATGTAGGTGTTTCCTTAATTTTGTGCTTGTGATAAAACTTAAATCCACAGTTATTTTTTCATAAACTATTGATTCTCTGTGGCTAAATGATGCTCTCTGGTGTATTCTGAACATTGAGAGCGGGCTCCTGTGGTTGGATAATAAAATATAATCATAAAAAAAATACTTTATATTTTTGCCTCTTGGGCCCAGCCCCTGACTCACACAATTGACCAGTCACATGTATTTATTATGCAGTTTTTATTTTATATTTTATTAATCAGTTACCCAATCAAGGCATAGCCCCCCCAGTTACCCACGTGGGCCCCTACCTCCTCTCCTCCCTCCTTCTGAAGATTAGCAGAGCGGCAGCAGGCAGCAGCAGGCTGTCTACACTCATTGAGAGCAGGCTCCTGAGTCTTCTTGTGGTTGACGCTTGCAGTGAAAAAATATGAAATATATACTACACATATAATAATGTTTTAATTTTAATTTTATATTTGTATATTTTTTGCTGCCTCTTGGGCCCCCCATGGGCCAGGGCCCAGGTGTTTCATTAATCTGGCCCTGCAAACGGCACAAAAGCCACTAAGGAGATGAGACCGAAACGACAACATGAGAACAAGTGGACATAAATGCTCATAAAAATGAAAAAAAAATGAAATGCTTGTTTCTTGTGATACAGGTATTTGGAATATCATGCAAAAACATACATTAGAATTAATCAAATTAATTTGATATATCGCCCAGCCCTAATTTGCACTTCTTGAATCTTTCGTCATGACATTACTGGGTTTCTCTAGTCATCCGAGGATCTAAAACATATGGTTGATGACGTCTCAGAATGGCATAGGAAACACCAAACTCTCTCCCTCCCACAAACAAACCAAAAGATCACAGATTCAGTCATGACTGAAATATAAATTGAAATAGCTTACACAAATGTGCTATCTTAATTTGACCAGTTTCTCACAGCTGGAAAATAATCATGCAGCAACAGAAAATGTGAATTATTATGTGGATTATAATTAATGGCCATTTTTGTAGTGGTTGATACATTTTTCTTTAGGGCAAATCAAGTCTGACATGTGAAAGTGGAAATTACAAACTTTAGAAGCCTTCAATACACTACAATTTGCATTTCCTGCTGCGCAGGGAAATTCTCTGAAATAACAGTGATCAAATTAAGAGTGTAAATCTGTAGATTTGTATTTTGATCCCAATGTGTCACGTTCCTGACCTGTTTTCTGTTGTTTTGTATGTGTTTAATTGGTCAGGGCGTGAGTTGGGGTGGGTAGTCTATGTTATGTGTTTTCTATGTTGGGTTAATGGTTTGCCTGGTATGGTTCTCAATTAGAGGCAGGTGTGTGTCGTTTCCTCTGATTGAGAGCCATATTAAGGTAGGTTGTTCTCACTGTTTGTTTGTGGGTGATTGTTCCTGTGTCTGTGTATACCACATGGGACTGTTTCGTTTGTTCGTTCATTTTAGGTAGTCTGTTCCTGTTCGTGCGTTCTTCGTCTATATGTAAGTTCGTTTGTTTCAGGTCTGTTGCCTTCGTTTATTGTTTTGTAGTTTGTTCTAGTGTTTTGTCAGTGTTTTCGTCTGTTAAATAAATTCAGTATGTATTCATCACCCGCTGCGCCTTGGTCCGTTCAATCATCACAAGACGAACGTTACACAATGTCACAGTTTATGTTCACTACTGGAACGGTTAAGATGCTGTGATTTCTTGAACGGTTCTCAAATCTTGAGATTTGCAATTAGAAAACTTACCCCCATCATTCCCATGCTACTAAATTATGTTTTCTCACGTTGAAAGGACTTATGTTTGATGTTTTGAAGACGAGGCAAGACGACATTATCAGTTACTCTCTCAGGATGTCTTTTACTATAATAGCCCTTTGCCAAGCCTAGACAGCCAGACTCTCACATGTTCAACCGTCCTATGTACACACAGACATGCATGGTCATTATCTCAGTCTCCTTTCCCACGTTAGGGGCTCTCATGGGATGTGTTGAAGGCCCACAGAGGCCTGTCTCAAATCAGCCAGACACACGGCTGCTTGTGCTACTTAAACCCAAGGCAGACGCAGGGATTACACTACATGACCAAAAGTATGTGGACACCTGTTCTTTGAACATCTCATTCCAAAATCATGACCATTAATATGGAGTTGGTCCCCCCTTTGCTGGTTATAACAGCCTCCACTCTTCTGGGAAGGCTTTCCACTAGATGTTGGAACATTGCTGCAGGGTCTTTTTTCCATTCTGCCACGAGCATTAGTGAGGTCGGGCACTGATGTTGGGTGATTAGGCCTGGCTCGCAATCGGCATTCCAATTCATCCCAAAGATGTTCAATGGGGTTGAGGTCAGGGCTCTGTGCAGGCCAGTCAAGTTCTTCCACACAAATCTCAACAAACCACTTCTGTATGGACCTCACTTTGTGCACGGGTGCATTGTTATGCTGAAACGGCAAAGGGCCTTCCTCAAACTGTTGCCACAAAGTTGGAAGCACGGAATCGTCTAGAATCTGTAGCGTTAAGATTTCCTTCCACTGGAACTAAGGGGCCTAGCCCAAACCATGTAAAACAGCCCCATACCATTATTCCTCCTCCACCAAACATTAGTTGGCACTATACAGTTGGCACTATGCATTGAGGCAAGTAGTGTTCTCCTGGCACCCGCCAAACCCAGATTCGTCCGTCGGACTGCCAGATGGTGAAGCGTGATTCATCACTCCAGAGAACGCGTTTACACTGTTCCAGAGTCCAATGGCGGCGAGCTTTACACCACTCCAGCTGACACTTGGCATTGCGCATGAGGATCTTAGACTTGTGTGTGGCTGCTCGGCCATGAAAACCCATTTCATGAAGCTCCCGATGAACAGTTCTTGTGCTGACGTTGCTTCCAGAGGCAGTTTGGAACTCGGTAGTGAATGTTGCAACCGAGGACAGACGATTTTGTGCTTCAGCACTTGGTGGTCCCGTTCTGTGAGCTTGTGTGGCCTACCACTTCACGGCTGACCCGTTGTTGCTCTTAGACATTTCCACTTCACAATACGAGCACTTAGAGTTGACCGGGGCAGCTCTAGTAGGGCAGAAATTTGATGAACTGACTTGTTGGAAAGTTGTCATCCTATGATGGTGCCACGTTGAAAGTCACTGAGCTCTTCAGTAAGTCCATTCTACTGCCATTGTTTGTCTATGGAGATTGCATGGCTGTGTGCTCGATTTTATGCAACTGTCAGCAACGGGTGTGGCTGAAATTGCCAAATCCACTTATTTATAGGGGCGTCCACATACTTTTGTATTTTGTATAGTGTAGATCCGTCAACATAAAGCATGTATTGTTAATGGCATGCAGTGGAGTTAATGAGGTTTATTTGCCACTCAAATAATGGCAAGAAATGATAAACCCTCACTACTTTCAGTGAGACTGTGGGAAACAGATGCAATGTTCAGTCTTTTCGAAGAAGAAGAAGAAGAAGAAGAGCCATGGACAATGGCCATAATCAGTGGTGTAAATAGTACCCAATTTTCATACTTGAGTAAAAGTAAAGATACCGTAATGGAAAATGACTCAAGTAAAAGTAAAATCACCCAGTAAAATACTACTTGAGTAAAAGTCTAAAAGTATTTGGTTTAAAATATACTTAAGTATCAAAAGTAAATACTAAAATATACTTAAGTATCAAAAGTAAAAGTATAAATAATTTCTAATTCCTTATATTAAGCAAACCAGATGGCACCATTTTATTGTTTTTGAAATTTACGGATAGCCAGGGGCCTGCTACAACATTCACACATTATTTACAAATGAAGCCTGTGTGTTTAGTGAGTCCACCAGATCACAGACAGTAGAGATGACCAGGGATGTTCTCTTGATAAGTGTGTGAACTGGACCATTTTCCTGTCCTGCTAAGCATTCAAAATGTAATGAGTACTTTTGGGTGTCAAGGTGTTGAGTAAAAAGTACAATATTTTCTTAAAGAATTTAGTTCAGTAAAAGTAGTGAAAAATATAAATATTAAAGTAAAGTACAGATACCCCAAAAACTACTTAAGTAGTACTTTAAAGTATTTTTACTTAAGTACTTTACACCACTGGCCATATTAACCCACTTTTGGAGAGAATGAGTGATCTGTTCATCAACACTAATAAAGAACTTTGACGTGGAAATTGCAGATGGGTTTTTCCCAGTATTTAATTGAGTCATAGTGAGTATGGCGTGTCTGACTCTGAACTCATACTGCCGCATAGTGAGTATGGCGTGTCTGACTCTGAACTCATACTGCCGCATAGTGAGTATGGCGTGTCTGACTCTGAACTCATACTGCCGCATAGTGAGTATGGCGTGTCTGACTCTGAACTCATACTGCCGCATAGTGAGTATGGCGTGTCTGACTCTGAACTCATACTGCCGCATAGTGAGTATGGCGTGTCTGACTCTGAACTCATACTGCCGCATAGTGAGTATGGTGTGTTTGACTCTGAACTCATACTGCCGCATAGTGAGTATGGTGTGTTTGACTCTGAACTCATACTGCCGCATAGTGAGTATGGCGTGTCTGACTCTGAACTCATACTGCCGCATAGTGAGTATGGCGTGTCTGACTCTGAACTCATACTGCCGCATAGTGAGTATGGCGTGTCTGACTCTGAACTCATACTGCCGCATAGTGAGTATGGCGTGTCTGACTCTGAACTCATACTGCCGCATAGTGAGTATGGCGTGTCTGACTCTGAACTCATACTGCCGCATAGTGAGTATGGCGTGTCTGACTCTGAACTCATACTGCCGCATAGTGAGTATGGCGTGTCTGACTCTGAACTCATACTGCCGCATAGTGAGTATGGCGTGTCTGACTCTGAACTCATACTGCCGCATAGTGAGTATGGCGTGTCTGACTCTGAACTCATACTGCCGCATAGTGAGTATGGCGTGTCTGACTCTGAACTCATACTGCCGCATAGTGAGTATGGCGTGTCTGACTCTGAACTCATACTGCCGCATAGTGAGTATGGTGTGTTTGACTCTGAACTCATACTGCCGCATAGTGAGTATGGCGTGTCTGACTCTGAACTCATACTGCCGCATAGTGAGTATGGCGTGTCTGACTCTGAACTCATACTGCCGCATAGTGAGTATGGTGTGTTTGACTCTGAACTCATACTGCCGCATAGTGAGTATGGTGTGTTTGACTCTGAACTCATACTGCCGCATAGTGAGTATGGTGTGTTTGACTCTGAACTCATACTGCCGCATAGTGAGTATGGTGTGTTTGACTCTGAACTCATACTGCCGCATAGTGAGTATGGCGTGTCTGACTCTGAACTCATACTGCCGCATAGTGAGTATGGCGTGTCTGACTCTGAACTCATACTGCCGCATAGTGAGTATGGTGTGTTTGACTCTGAACTTATACCGACGAAACACAAAATACAGCTTGTTAGATCAACATTTCAAAGGTCAGAATGTTCCCTTTCAGTTGACGGAGCACCTCCATAGCTGTGAGACCGTCACAAAGCTGTAGCCTCCATGTGGGACAGCAAAGGAGATCGACAGAGTGAGCTAACCCAAATACTGCAGTGAGTCTTCCCTCCTCTGTAGCTTGCTGCCTCTGTTCCAGTGCCCATCCCTCCTCCCTGCCCTCTATTGTCATTGTGCGTGGCTGAGGGCTGACTCAGCGATTGTGCAGCTACTAGGCAGGATGACTCACTGCTGGAAGTCAACACAACATCCCCTTTGACCCACTTAACATGCACAGCCATACCACGGCCCTGCTGGAAACAGGCCGACACACTTTCCCTAACTATTTATTACTCAGTAATGGAGCTAACAGTTATTTAGATATCCACATTCAGTATCACGCAGGGAAATTCCTGTAATAGAGATGAGTGATGAGATTGGTGCAGTCTTGGGGTTATTACTGATCGTTTGTTCTTGACGGGAACGATGCTTTTCACATCGTAACTGACCAAGGAAGGTTTGCCTCTGAAAAAGTGGAATTGTGCTGATGGTCTGGAGGAGATGGACACTGCAGACACTTTCATGGACGGTCAGTGTCTAGCCAGTCACACCCTAGTCACTTTCCTTCTAAATCTGGTTCCCTCTCCAGTGTTGTGCCTTTTTGTAGGTGTAGTTGGCTGGCAGTGTGGTTAGAAGGTCTTTGGTACTAGCAGAGAGCATTTTTCTGATTTCTTGGCAATCAGCTGTTTTAGTATTCTACGACCATTAGCATTGAAATGAGAGAGGGAAGGAGATTTTGCCATTTTCATCCAGAGCCTCTGGCGATTGCTGCAGTTACAGTGCAGGATGGGGTGTGGAGGGAGGAATTCTTGTCATGAAAGCTTAGAAAGGCATAAATTCTGAGCATAATGAATTCAACATCACACTTGCCTCGATAAAGAGAATATGGGGGAAAAAATACAGCTCTTCAGTTTAAGTTGATGTTATAATACCGTACCTACAATATTCACAATGCAAAATAGGGTAAGGCTATACCAACCTTCCTGATGACAAAGGTGGTAGATTCTGTAGAAGTAATTTGAAAGTTCCATAGCTTAGATGTGTTATTTCATCAACTGTAAGAATACTTTCCACCCTCTCCTTCTTTGCTTGGGTTGTGACACGTGCTTGGCACAAAGTGTGACCATGGCAACATTGTGCATCTGACCACAACTCCACCATTCTCTCATTCGCTAGAAAGACCAACCCCCCTCCGGAAAAGGATTTGCAAAGAAATTCCATTCTCTGTTTAAGACATAATAAAAATGGTATCCGCGCAACGAGCAGGAATAAAAACACATCTCCCTGGGCTCTGCAAAAACAAAATGATTAAATTACTGCACAAACACAGCTGTGATGGTCATGTCTTTCCTCTATGAGCAGGGCTCTGGACTCAGGTTATTTCTGGCCACTCTGACTCCAGTCAGTAGCCACCAGTATATACTATTGAATGGCCAAACTGATAGGTGCACAGAACAGATATCTTAGCAGGCCTCTGCTCTAAGCTGAGCTGCCTTCAGACCCAGGCTCTGATCAAAGATCTGCAGTCGGTGTGCCATATGGGAACTCATTCATCACCTCTGTTTATCAATAACATTCTCATCGTCAGAGTGTAAACAAATCTGAAGTCAAAGCAACCTTTTGATTTTGATTGTAGAAAAACCTTAGCATTCCATTGGAGCGGGTCCCTGCCCAGTATGGAAAGGAGAGAGAGGGTCCGCTTCTCAACTCCTTCCCTCAACTCCTTTACTCTGCACGGCTTTCTCATCCTGGTCTTTAATTCTGTAGTTATGAATGGATCAACATTTACAGAATGGTTAACTGGAGGAAAATGGGGGAGGGTCATGCTTCTTCCATTTCAGTGAAGGGGAGGGTTTAGTATTTTTTAAAAAAAATCTAGTCCAGGGGAGGGTCATGTCATTTGTAATTGATGAAATGTCTATATTTCTCAGTATTGTAGAACTAGTTGCTTATTAGACTATATATCGATGTGTGCCCGATGACCCCCCTCATCTCTGATTCAACGCTGGGCACGCAATATTAAGTCTGCCCATTTTTTTGGGATAGGCCTAGTCCAAAAATGCATTATCTTGCGCACGGACTAGCCTATAGACCCAGGGTTCCCCAACTGGTGGTCCAAGTCCGAATTTGGCCCCCGACCATCCGCTCAAGAACAAATCGGCCCACGACTGAATCTAGTTGATGATCCCTGTTATAGCCTATGTTCAGTTCAGTTTGAGAAGGATAGCGCAAAGATGAGGAGGACCGGAGGTCAACTTTGATAGTTTGCTACTACTATAATAGATTTTATTAAAAACAATGTATTTCTTGCCCATTATGTATTTATCATAGTTACTGACCTCACAATAAGCCAGTTTCGAATAACTTACATTGTGGTGCTGGAACTTGAAGCAGCAGCCGCGGCACAATCAATCGGAAATGGACAGCTCATGGTGCTGAAAGTAGGCAAATTCGAGTAGGCATAATTAATTTACACCGTACTCATTTTTAATTAGACTTTACTAACAACAAGAGGGCTTTGTGTTAGAGCATATGTCTTCCTATTTAAGAAATAAGAGGTAGGCCTACTTGTTTTACAGACGAAATTAAGCTATAGGCTGCTATACCCATTGATTTGTCTGTCAATTCCTCCACCCACCATGCAGTCTTTAAATAGTCCTACCTCTGTGTCAGTGAAGGCTGTTAAATTAAAACCAAAACTGGAATTGAGAGCGTATGAGAAGGTATGCATGCCATAGGCTTACATTTAATTACAGAAAATGGCAAAAAGCACAGGCCTACCCATTGTTAGTTTAAGATTTAGAAGAATATAAGGATTGGTTATATAAAGTTATCTATAACAGCGCTTAGGTCCGCGATGCTGTATGCCATAAACATGCTGTAAAATACCCGGGAAATATGTGACTCCGGTGCATAAGGGGATATCATTGTTTCGTTTCTTTGACATTCAGAGGCTGAGCTACAACCTTCTATAGCCGAGGAGACAAAAATTGACTTTGCTTTGGAAGTAATCTAATTCTGTCACTATGAATTGAGCTATTCACTTTTTGTGTAGAAGATGTTTAAACCCAGACAGCATTTAGGGAAACACTTGTAACCTACACTAGCTGGGTTAAGCCACGGAAGAAGAGCAGGCAGCAGTTAATGCTTAACATCTTCTGCATCAGTAGGCTTAATCTGTCTGGGGTGGAAAGGTAGGCCTAACCTTTGCAAGTAACATGCTCAGATTCCTTATGACTTCTCAGATTTAATTATTTGCAAACAGGGAGAGTTTCGTTGCAAACATGTCACACTGGTTTGGCATTGGAGAAATATGATAAGATGAACACATGGACCTATCTCTCTGTCCATTCTTAGCATGTCATTTCTGTCATTTGTGTGGTATTAAAAAAGATTATGCTAATATGTAAAATGACACAGAATTGCATGAAATAGGATGATAGACGCATGCAATGCTTTTACTATAAAGGAGATCTTTCCACCCCTACTCTTTTCAACAGTGGTCTGCAAACCCAACCCCTTCTGGCCCGCAGCCCTGTACACTATCAAAATTCTTGTGTTGCCATGTAATGCTTGCAGGACGAAAAACTGTTTTTAAAACTGCATATCTAAGGCTCTGGTCTGTCCAAGAAGTGATGGTAAACGGTATAGACATGTTCTCTGCTATCCACTTTGTTTTAGTTGTTATTTTGGGCATAGGTGAGGGTCACTATTTTTTTTTTCTAGCGTTCAGGGAGGGTTTAGGGGGATGGCCATCCATTTTCATTTCAGAGAGGTCCGATTTTCTCCATGTAAGTAACCCTTATCATAAATAACGTTCACTACCTTAACGTTCGATAAGGCAACACTAGTTTCACCGCTAGGTTAATGGGTACTTTTAAATGATGGTCTCAGACCTCTATTCAGCTGTACAGTTAAGAAACTGTCCTGTATTGCTGTGGGGTTGGGACAGAGAGACGGTAGGGCACAGGTGAAAGAAGGACAGGTTTGTGTGGCTAGAGGCTACCATTAGGGGCCTGTAAAAGTCTAGTTTGCACAGATGGATGCTGTAGCTAGGGGGTATGTGGATGGAGGGAGCTATGAAAACATAAGGACCTCATAAAAGGGAGGCAGGGATAAGTGGAAAAGAGGGACATGCCCTAAAGTCCAGAAATGCACGTTTGGAGTTCACTGTAAATGTCATGGAAATATTTCAAAAATAGGAACTAACCTCAATGAAAGTATATTAGTGTTTACTTTTGCTGCAGGGGTGGTTGGTGTTCATATTCCAGCTCAATGTGTTTAATGAGAGGAACTCTATCCATGGGCCAGACAGGGGAACATCCATGGTCAGGAGTCTTGTCTATGTGGGCTAGACACAAATAGGCAAGATAGGCACCCAATTGAGAAGTATACCACACATTGAAAATGGACTTGGCCTTGTACTCAAATTGTTACAATATCTTGAGTCTTTCCCCCCCTAAACGTTTTGTGGTGTTATCATTTGGCTAAAACACATATGATTATGAATGCCTGAAATGGAAGCTAACCACTCTTCATCTTGACTGGAGAGCTGCAGCTCTGCTGTAAACGTTCTCTACAAAAACCAAACGTTATGTAACCGTTAAATAGACATACTGTGAGTTTGTTGTACCTGTGGCAGTGTTGAATTGCCTCTTTTTGGAAATTCATAAAGCCCCAGATTGTCTGTCTGGTTTCCAGGCCTCTGGTTTCTATCATGAGAGTTTCTCTCTGCTCTACTTGTTAGCTTTGGAACATTTACACAGTAACTCTATCTCTTCTCCATGATCCCTCTTCCGGCCCTGATTGTACATACTTGTGTATGTGCGCTGTGCATTCAGCAGGGCCAAGACAAAGGACTCTGAACCCCAAAATTACAGCTGACTGTTTTCTTTGAACCCTGTTTAGATATAAAGTTGACATAAGTGAAGCGGACATGAAAACACAATTTGTCCTGCTGTTACTGTTTAAAATAGGATGTATAAAACTGGTTTCCTCTTCTCAGTAGAGTCGTTGCTTTGAATATATTTGTTTTATAACTGTCCTGAATAGGAACACAGTGAAGCCAGACTAAATAAACGTGAAATAAAGGATGCTGTCTCTGCCACCACAGATGCTTTATTACGATTAAACTTCAAAAAGCATAAACCTTATCATACAGAATGCCCTCAAGGACATGATGCATCTTTTATTTAATGCAAACAGTAGTAAAATAATACACTAGCCATCCCTGGATCAAATGTAATGTTGGTATGGGAGGAATGATTAAAAGAAATAGATATATCTGAAACCGATGTCGTATGCTCAGAGCAGGATGCCATGGTTGAGAAAGCTGGAAGCATTTAAAATGTTGTGCTGCTGAGAGCAGTACTGCAGACTGTTTATTGCATGAGATCTGCAGTGTAATACAGTCATGTCCAATTACGCTCCCTGGGCCGGCTCCTAGGGCCTGTATGGGCTCTCTGAAGCACCTTCACACTCCACTCCAACCTCTCTGTGTGGACACCAAGAATCCCATAGAGACGCCATTAACCAACACGTTAACCCTTTGAGGAAGGAAATCCTACAATGTTCTATTTTGGAGTGTTACAGTTAATTGAAAGAGATGATGATCACTGGAGAGTTGATATTATGACACCGGTATTCCACAAAGGGTTAAACCTCATGGACACCAGGGTAAATACACAAAACCTAAAGGGCAGCATGAGAAGTGGGTTGTACAGATTTGAGCACTGTACTCGCAATAAATCTTTAACTCAGCTTGTATGTGCAAATGACATTTTATTACATTTGGATGGATGACCCCTTTGCACACAATCACTCAATTAATGGGCCTTCATGAGCAAGAACAAACACATACATACATATGCATGCATTTATAGCCTATGATGTGCTCATAAACAAACCTTAGTCTATACATTGTTTGGCTAAACCTGCAGACACGCAAACACATGCACGTAGGCACCATGCCTATATAATAGACTATATCGTTTTGCGTATTATATGTGCAAATTATCTCTGAATGCCTTTTATAGGGCAGGCTGGTGCATATGGGATTTTTGCTCAGTGAAAATATGGAAGTAATTAGAGATACCAAGAGAACATTGCTCAATTGTTGTGGGCTAAACAGCAAAGCAGCTGTGGCTTGTGAGGTGCCCAAAAGTCATGCAGATGTATATTTTGTTTGTTGAAAATCTGACCAAAAGAAGGCAAATAATCAACAAAACATAATTGAATAAATGATTACTGTTGGTGGTGGTGTTCCACTGAGCATGGAGACAAAGAACCACTATGGTTGCACTTTTCTTTATTTACAGTAATTGGTTCCATACACATGTATTGTATACACTGTTATAGGTTACGGTTCATACAGCATGGTCGCTTCTGGTACATTTATGTAGAAAGTAGTACTTACCCCTTTCTTCTTGTTCACTTATCCAGGATGAGTTTCATCCGTTCATCGAGGCCCTTCTGCCGCATGTGCGTGCCTTCGCCTACACCTGGTTCAACCTGCAGGCGCGCAAACGCAAGTACTTCAAGAAGCACGAGAAAAGGATGACTAAGGACGAAGAGCGGGCGGTGAAGGACGAGCTGCTGGGAGAGAAGCCCGAGGTCAAGCAGAAGTGGGCGTCGCGTCTGCTGGCCAAACTGCGCAAGGACATCCGGCCTGAGTGCCGCGAGGACTTTGTGCTGTCCATCACAGGGAAGAAGCCCCCCTGCTGCGTCCTCTCTAACCCTGACCAGAAGGGCAAGATGAGGAGGATCGACTGCCTGCGTCAGGCCGACAAGGTGTGGAGGCTGGACCTGGTTATGGTCATCCTGTTCAAGGGCATCCCGCTGGAGAGCACGGACGGAGAGCGCCTGGTCAAGGCTGGGCCATGCAACAACCCCATCCTCTGTGTCCAGCCACACCACATCAGCGTCTCGGTCAAGGAGCTGGACCTCTACCTGGCCTACTTCGTACAGGAGAGAGGTACTGCACTGCACTCACATTCTCGCTAGTGTTTTATCAAAGGTTCCTTGTGCATCAGTGTCATGTCAGTGGAGGAAGTCTACATAGATGCTGTGGCGTAGTGAAAAACTGTTGACTCAGAGGAGTATCTTTTGAACAACCACTTTACTGAGTCACACAGCACTGTAGAAGTTGGTATTGAGAGAGCGAGGGGATACCTAGTCGGTTGTACAACTGAATGCATTCAACTGAATAGTGTCTTGTGCATTTAACCCAACCCCTCTGAATCAGAGAGGTGCGGGGGATTGTCTGAATGGGGGTTAACTGCCTTGCTCAAGGGCAGAACAGCAGATTTTAGCACCTTGCCAGCTCACGGATTTGAACCAGAAACATTTCAATTACTGGCCCAGCGATCTTAACCACTAAGCTACCTGCCGCCCCGAGAGAGCGAGAGAGACAGATAGTTAGCGAGAGAGAGAGAGAGAGCAAGCGAGAGAGAGAGAGAGCAAGCGAGAGAGAAGAAAGTAGAAAGAGAGAAATTAACTGGAGCCAAGTCCTGACAGTGTAAATCATTTTAAATTAGCATGGATTTCGAATGCCAGCCTCAGAGATGTGTTAAAATGTACAGTGTTTAATAAAAGGGTGTAGCCTGGTAGTTAGAGGGGAAAGCTGGGCACCAGCTGATGCACAGACAGGCAGGCAGGCTGCCTCTCAGGGCTAGAGCCAGCAGCCATCAGCCAGGGCCACTCTCTGCATCCTCTCTGCTACTTGGCTCAGAGTGGGGTGACCTGGCAGGCTGGTTGGGACCCATGGCAGAGGCCAAGGAGGAGCTGTCCCATCAGAGGAGGCAGCCCTTCCCTGGCCCCTGCCATAGGTCTCAACCAGCCTGCCAGGTCACCCTACATAACCCCAACCAGTAGGATAGAAACACAATGAGCCTGTGCGCCCACTATTAAGCGAATAGGCTGTTCTATTAGACCTCTTTAGTGGCAGGGAGGAGCAAAGCCTGTCATTAAATAAAATGATGAAAATAAATCATCTGCTACTGTCAGCCTGCAAACAGGTTGAAATATTATGGGAAGCAATTGGCTCCATATGCAGGTAAAATAATCATTTGCTGTACGATATACTGAATGCAGGGAATCAGCACTGCAGAAGACCCTCCTCAGCCCCTCTGTGTGTGAGCAGAGCAGCAAGACAGGGTCTTCTCTATGGCCTGGTTGTGTGTGTGTGTGTGTGTGTGTGTGTGTGTGTGTGTGTGTGTGTGTGTGTGTGTGTGTGTGTGTGTGTGTGTGTGTGTGTGTGTGTGTGTGTGTGTGTGTGTGTGTGTGTGTGTGTGTGTGTGTGTGTGGGGGAGCAGTGGAATGTGTGTTTATGTGGGCATCTGAGCGGTCAGTGTATCAACATGATCGAGAGTGAGCCTGAGGGGGTGATGTGTGTATGTGTGTATGTGTGTGTGTGTGTGTGTGTGTGTGTGTGTGTGTATGTGTGTGTGTATGTGTGTGTCTCCACACAGCTCAGATTCACACACCGGTTTCTCTACCATCCCTCTGCAGCTACGGATGCTCTCATTCATCACCTTCTATCATGTCACCAGCAATATCATCCTGCAATGTACATACAGTACTGTACAGTGCGGAACTCCCCCATACAGCCAAGCCCACTCTGTAGGGGTTCCCTGCTATGCACACTGTCCTGGTAGGATTGTTTTGTGTATGTGTGTGTGTTGTGTTACATTATCAGTAATTGCTTTAATTTTGCTATATATTCTTAGCTGAATATTTTTTTTACAAGACTTTTCAAGCTTGTTAGCTTAGTTTATTTTCTTCTTAATTATTAACATCTTTTATTTAGGACTTTGTCCACGTTTGACTCTGAATATGATAGGCCTAAAGCTGAAATCCTTTCTGTGCTGGTCAATCTCAGGTCAATCTGCCCCTGCCCCTTTCTGTGCTGGTCAATCTGCCCTTGAACAAGGTAGTTAACTCACTGTTTCTCGGTAGGCCATCATTGTAAATAAACATTTGTTCTTAACTGACTTGCCTAGTTAAATAAAGGTAAAAAATCTGCTGTATTTGTTTAGATTGAATAAATATGGCTGTTCCTGAGGTGAACGGGAAAAGGAAGATGGCAGAGAGGGAAGCCTGATAGCTGAGCTAGTGCTGGAAATTATTTCTGTCCTCAGCTGCGAGCCTCCAGCTAGCACATAATGCTCTGAGAACCATCCCAGCTAGCACATAATGTTATGAGAACCATATGTTTCTTAGAGCTTGGTGAGAGCGTGGTTAACCTATGGTTATTTTGCATACAACCTTCCCACAACTTTCTGGGAATGGTGCAGGATAGTTGCTTGGCTTTGGAACATTCTCAGCACATAAAGGTAAAAAGTTTTTAAAGTTGACAAAAAAACGTTATTTTAATGAAACTTTATTTCATTACCTTAATAGAACGTTTCCTAAAAGTTCAAACGTGGTTACATTTCATTTCAATTTTCGTAATGTTCTAGGAACGTTCGTCAACTGGTTAGGAAACCTGTTTCCTACAGGTTTCCTCATGGTTCTATTTAAAGTAATGTTCTCAAATTGTTCTGAGAATGTTAAGAAAACTTTCCATAAAAACTTTAGTAACGTTAAGAGAACGTTCTAAGAATGTTATTTAAAAACATATTCATTCCGTTCTCAGCATCAACAAACTCGCTCTATCCTTTATCTTGTTGTGTTTGTTCATGTGTTGGCCCGCACCCACTAATTGGCCACACCTGATCTTAATGAGTGCTTGTTTCCTTTGAAATGGGGTCTGTTTGAATAGACTAAAATGAACAGCTTTGTATGCGCAAAAAACATGTAATGCTAGCTTCATCCTGGTGATGCATTGGACTAATTCCATCGATAGAGAGCAAAAGATTATATGTTCAAATCTCACTGATGCCTTGTCACAATCAAAAATAAATATGTTTGCATGATTAATGCCTGAGGAAATTAATTTCCATGTGTCCTATCTGTGTTTGGAGTTTAATTTTTTTTTTTTTTAAATAAGCTGGCGGTGTTATTAAAAGTCTTAATGAAACATTCAGTGAAAGTTTTAAGAAAGTTATTCCAAAACCTATCATTTCCGTTCTCAGAGCATTAATAAAACCTCCCAAGAAACTTTAAAGAAAGCAGAGTAAAATGTTCTCAGAACCTCCCTGCAACCTAAAAATAAACGTTCCCAGAACAGGCGAAATGTTCACTTCAGTTTTACAAGTCAGGAAACATATGGCTTTGTTCCCACAACTTATATGGAACCAAAAACATACGTTCCCACAACTTATATGGAACCAAAAACATACGTTCCCACAACTTCCATGGAACCAAATAAACTGGCTGGGCTGTGTGTCTGCCACTGATCTACCTCTGGCCTGGCTGGCTCTGGCCCCTCCCACCAGTAAACCCTGTCACCCCCCCCCCCCCCCCCCCCCCCCCACCCCTCCCTGAGGCAACCTTCACCCTGAGATGTCTGGGTCATGGTGCAGCACAGCCTCCCTGTCACCTGACCTGCCTAATAGCCTACAAACCCCTGGCTGTAAACACTCTGATAAGGAGCTGCAGCTTTTCACTTTCACTCAGACCAAAGAAAGAGGGAGGGCTGGAGGGAGGAGGCTAGTGCTGAGAGAGGGAAAGGAAAGGAAGGAGGGGGAGGAGAGAGGGAGAGCAGAGAGGCAACCAGTCAGCATTTGTTCTTAAAGGCACAGACCCCCCTTTCAGTTCCAAGGATATGTTGTGCTCTGCTTCCTTCATCAGAGCTCTCTCTCCACCTTCTCCCTCCCTCCCTCCCTGATCTCATCTCTGGGTTGGACAGGGAGAGCAGTGTTAGCAGTGTTAAGCCATCAAACAGCAACACCAGCTGGGCTGTGTTGGTCCCTGCTCATTTGCTGGCCTGTGTTTTGGTATCTTTACTAATTGAGCAGAGTGCAGTACTCCCGATTGCATTGGATCCCCAAGGATGATGCTGGCTTAAAGCTTGTTGTTTTCTGCCTCTATGTTAATCAGGGTTTCATTTGCAGCAATAATGTGTTTACACAAACTCCCCTGTTTGGCTTATTACTCATATTTGTGTTAATAGTTTTTATTGCAGAATAAAAAATGATGACCCAATGTAACTGTGCCAACTCTTTTAACAGGTTCTACTTGTCTTCTGTTATTCAGAATTTTTCTTGTGTTTGA